>NC_059206.1:65206614-65244114 GCF_020615455.1 Coregonus clupeaformis
TGAAATCAGATACTGTTGTTTACATCACATGTTATCTAGTATCTGGTGTGAAATCAGATACTGTTGTTTACATCACATGTTATCTAGTATCTGGTGTGAAATCAGATACTGTTGTTTACATCACATGTTATCTAGTATCTGGTGTGAAATCAGATACTGTTGTTTACATCACATGTTATCTAGTATCTGGTGTGAAATCAGATACTGTTGTTTACATCACATGTTATCTAGTATCTGGTGTGAAATCAGATACTGTTGTTTACATCACATGTTATCTAGTATCTGGTGTGAAATCAGATACTGTTGTTTACATCACATGTTATCTAGTATCTGGTGTGAAATCAGATACTGTTGTTTACATCACATGTTATCTAGTATCTGGTGTGAAATCAGATACTGTTGTTTACATCACATGTTATCTAGTATCTGGTGTGAAATCAGATACTGTTGTTTACATCACATGTTATCTAGTATCTGGTGTGAAATCAGATACTGTTGTTTACATCACATGTTATCTAGTATCTGGTGTGAAATCAGATACTGTTGTTTACATCACATGTTATCTAGTATCTGGTGTGAAATCAGATACTGTTGTTTACATCACATGTTATCTAGTATCTGGTGTGAAATCAGATACTGTTGTTTACATCACATGTTATCTAGTATCTGGTGTCAGATATTGTTCACACATTGGCTGCGTCCCAAATGGCACCCCATTTCCTAAATAGTGCACTACTTTTGACCAGAGACACGGGCCCTGGTCAAAATCCATTTGGGACAGAGCCATTATCTGGTGTGTAGAAGAATGGTGTTGGCAGAGTTAATGGTTAACTGGATAGAACAGGAAATGACTGGTCGGAGGGACTGGGTCTGTTGTTCTATTGGCCCTCTCACTGTAGCTACAGCTCTCTATGGAAGACTCTGTCTCTCTCTCTATCTCTCTCTCGCTCTCGATCTATCGCTCTCTCTCTCTCTCTCTCTCGCTCTCGATCTATCGCTCTCGATCTATCGCTCTCGATCTATCGCTCTCTATCTATCGCTCTCTCTCACTCTCTATCTCTCTCTCTCTCTCGCTCTCTCTCTCTCTATCTATCGCTCTCTCTCACTCTCTATCTATCTCTCTCTCTCTCTCGCTCTCTATCTATCGCTCTCTCTCTCTCTATCGCTCTCTCTCTCGCTCTCTATCTATCGCTCTCTCTCTCTCTATCGCTCTCTCTGCCTTTTTCTTTCTCTTTCTCTCAGTTCACCACGTTACAGCCCAATTGAAATGCTTGACAGGCACTGTCAAGGTCTGTCTGTCTGTCTGTCTGTCTGTCTGCCGGTTACCGGAGGAATCTTATCTTTGTGTGGTTGAAGGTCTCCACAGTGACCGTTGACGTGTCACACAGGAGGAGCAGGGAGTTGCGTCAGGGACAAGCTGATATGTGGAACGGCTCACATCAGGTTTACTTGTTGTTGTTGTTGATCCTATATATATGGTCTAACCTTGACATGGTGTTGTCAACATGAGGTAGCGGTATTGTATCAACTAAGACAAATTAGTGGATTGAAGGAGTAACAGTCGAATGAAGGAAGAGTCCAAGTCTCAGAGCTGTGTGAGTGGTTAGTTCCCCAAACAAAATGCTGCTTTCAACATGATACTACTCTCTACCATGATGGATATCGGGTGCCATTTGGGACGTAATCACGTTCTCTGAGGTGTCGGAATAACAAGATCCCATATCCCAGTATTCTCCTTATTAATCCTGCTTTTAAGACCCTTCTTGTTCCCAGACAGGCTATCCAGTCCAACCATTTATCAATCTGATCCCATATCCCAGTATTCTCCTTATTAATCCTGCTTTTAAGACCCTTGTTGTTCCCAGACAGGCTATCCAGTCCAACCATTTATCAATCTGATCCCATATCCCAGTATTCTCCTTATTAATCCTGCTTTTAAGACCCTTGTTGTTCCCAGACAGGCTATCCAGTCCAACCATTTATCAATCTGATCCCATATCCCAGTATTCTCCTTATTAATCCTGCTTTTAAGACCCTTGTTGTTCCCAGACAGGCTATCCAGTCCAACCATTTATCAATCTGATCACACTGACTTCCTAAGTCCAGATAAGTCCAACTCAAGAAATGTCAACCAAAGGATCCATGTAGGCTAGGCTACTGCATGTAGTGTACTGATGGAGACTGGTGTTTCCCTCCCTTTCCCCAACACACTTCCTGTTTTACTCCTCCCTCCCTTTCCCCAACACACTTCCTGTTTTACTCCTCTCTCCCTTTCCCCAACACACTTCCTGTTTTACTCCTCTCTCCCTTTCCCCAACACACTTCCTGTTTTACTCCTCCCTCCCTTTTCCCAACACACTTCCTGTTTTACTCCTCCCTCCCTTTCCCCAACACACTTCCTGTTTTACTCCTCCATCCCTGTCTGTCCTCAGGATATCAAGCAAAACCAAGGTTAGTCTGTCTGTCCTCAGGATATCAAACAAAACCAAGGTTAGTCTGTCTGTCCTCAGGATATCAAACAAAACCAAGGTTAGTCTGTCTGTCCTCAGGATATCAAACAAAACCAAGGTTAGTCTGTCTGTCCTCAAGATAACAAGCCATGATTAGTCTGTCTGTCTCAGAATAACAAACAAAACCAAGGTTAGTCTGTCTGTCCTCAGGATATCAAACAAAACCAAGGTTAGTCTGTCTGTCCTCAGGATATCAAACAAAACCAAGGTTAGTCTGTCTGTCCTCAGGATATCAAACAAAACCAAGGTTAGTCTGTCTGTCCTCAGGATATCAAACAAAACCAAGGTTAGTCTGTCTGTCCTCAAGATAACAAGCCAAGGTTAGTCTGTCTGTCTCAGAATAACAAACAAAACCAAGGTTAGTCTGTCTGTCCTCAGGATATCAAACAAAACCAAGGTTAGTCTGTCTGTCCTCAGGATATCAAACAAAACCAAGGTTAGTCTGTCTGTCCTCAAGATAACAAGCCAAGGTTAGTCTGTCTGTCTCAGAATAACAAACAAAACAGGTTAGTATGTCTGTCCTCAGAAGCTGTTTTAGGTTGCAGGACTATAATATATATCCTCTCGTCCATGTCTGTCTCGGTGTCTTACTGCAGGACTATAATATATCTCTCGTCCATGTCTCTGTCTCGGTGTCTTACTGCAGGACTATAATATATCTCTCCTCCATGTCTCTGTCTCGGTGTCTTACTGCAGGACTATAATATATATCGTCTCTGTCTTATTGCAGGACTATAATATATCTCTCCTCCATGTCTCTGTCTCTGTGTCTTATTGCAGGACTATAATATATCTCCTCTTGTCCATGTCTCTGTCTGTGTCTTACTGCTGGACTATAATATATATCGTCCATGTCTCTGTCTCAGTGTCTTACTGAAGGTAAACAAACAGTAGTAGGATCACATGATGGATCACATGACACGCATCACTTGAAGGGACAGCCACTGTTCTGTCCCGCACAGACCCCGACCGTTGCCCTCCGCTGTATTGGAGAGCCTGTCGTGGAAAGATACAGCTCTGTCTCTCCCAGTCATCTCTGTCCCCAGATCTGTCCTTATCTCCTCCACGGACCATGTCTGGGTCCAGCTGTTCCACTGCTTTTACGACCAGCTGCTCTCCCCACCACCACCATGACTATCACCTCCTGTGTTTCTGGGTAGGATGATGCTCTCCTTGGACTGGAGCAGTCTCTCCAGGCAGGGCGAGCTGATCTTCCCCGACGGAGGCCCTCGTCGGTGGGCTCGGGGTCTGGCTTGGCGGGGGTGGGTCTGGAGGTTGGGGTCCATGGTGCTCCCCTGGGTGTCGGTGCTGGAGGAGACCGCGTCGTCTTGGGTCTGTTCCTGGAAGTCGGCTGGGTGGTTGGATCCCAGGGGGCAGGCGGTGGAGGGCCTGCCCAGGCCTGGTGGCTCTTGCAGGGCTGTCTCTGTCTTGGAGGAGCAGATGGGGACAGTGTGGAGACATTTGAGATAAGTGGCAGAGGAGTAGAGGAAGGAGCCAGGCAGGGGGCCGTCCGAGGCTCGCGGGGCTGGGTGGTGGTCACCCTCTGGGGGGGAGACGACTGGAGGAGAGGCTGGAGGTGGTGGGTGGGCTGGGGCACGGTACTGCTGTGGAGAGACAGAAAGAAATAGGTTAGGTTTGTATCTCTTTGTCCACCATGAAGAACTGACTACAAAGGATAGTAGAATACCATGACTGCCATTCTTCCTTAACAGAGGCATTATGACATCCTGACTGAGTATATTTATGTCGCATGCTTTCAAATGAAATTCTAGACTCCAGAGTATTATAATATAAAAAAATAATATGCCATTTAGCAGACGCTTTTATCCAAAGCGACTTACAGTCATGCGTGCATACATTTTTGTGTATTGGTGGTCCCGGGGATCGAACCCACTACCTTGGCGTTACAAGCGCCGTGCTCTACCAGCTGAGCTACAGAGGTGATTACATAATAACATCTTCTGAGGGGGAGTGAACAGAACAAACAGAACCAATCGGTCTGGCGTGAGAGAGGAACATTGGGTTCTACCTCCTCCTCCTCCCTTCTCTCCTCCTCTTCCTGACCTTTACCTGTCCTCTAAGACATTCCTCTGTTGTTTTTCAGTCCATTGTCTTATGGAACATGACACCTCTATAATTCCTCTCCACTGTCAAGATAATTGTAATCCCTTCTTCCTGCTATTCTCAGGATCATGGGCTATTTTAGGCTCCTCTCCTCCCTCCCTTCCTCAACTCCTACCTGTAGGGTTGCGTTCCAAACTACTGTACTGAAAGTGGCTGCTTTCCAATGTTCCTACTAGCATAGCTACCACATAGAATAAGTCATTGTTCTGGACATGCATTCTAAATGGAATGCTAGTGTGAATATTGGAACAGAGCTCCCTCCTACAGTCTTTCATCAAACCTCACTGTTAAAGACGTTTACCTTGTGTCTCTTAGCTGGAGTGCTGTGGTCTTCCTGGCTTTCAATGTGCTGGTCTGGGTCTGGGTGAGGGTCTGGGTCTTGGCGGGCTCTGACTTGAGGAAACCAGCAATGGAGCATCTCTTCCATCTTCAGGATGACACTGACGTAACGCTCACTGGAACAGAACACAGAAAATAACAGGATTTAGAACACAGAGAAAACAACAGGGTTTAGAACACATAACAGAGAATAGAACAGGGTTTAGAACACAGAACAGAGAATAGAACAGGGTTTAGAACACAGAACAGAGAATAGAACAGGGTTTAAAACACAGAACAGAGAATAGAACCGGGTTTAGAACACAGAACAGAGAATAGAACCGGGTTTAGAACACAGAACAGAGAATAGAACAGGGTTTAGAACACAGAACAGATAATAGAACAGGGTTTAGAACACAGAACAGATAATAGAACCGGGTTTAGAACACAGAACAGAGAATAGAACCGGGTTTAGAACACAGAACAGAGAATAGAACAGGGTTTAGAACACAGAACAGAGAATATAACCGGGTTTAGAACACAGAACAGAGAATAGAACAGGGTTTAGAACACAGAACAGAGAATAGAACCGGGTTTAGAACACAGAACAGAGAATAGAACCGGGTTTAGAACACAGAACAGAGAATAGAACCAGGTTTAGAACACAGAACAGAGAATAGAACCGGGTTTAGAACACAGAACAGAGAATAGAACAGGGTTTAGAACACAGAACAGAGAATAGAACCGGGTTTAGAACACAGAACAGAGAATAGAACCGGGTTTAGAACACAGAACAGAGAATAGAACAGGGTTTAGAACACAGAACAGGGTTTGGAATAAGAGTTAACACTGAGTTGTGGACTGGCAGGTTGAGGTAATGATGTCATCTGTTGTACCTTGTCATGAGCATGGGCAGCATTTTATAACCCAGTGAACAACTAGACGCCAACGGATGAAGGATAAGAGATATTTGTTTGAGGTTTGAGTTCGACTAGGTCTTCACTGGAGCGTACAGACACCACACAGAGCAGAGCAGTGGCTCCAAACTCAAAGCTAACGACCACCACCATTCCATAATGTAGTAGAAAACCACACAGACACATTCTGTTCTCTCTCCGTTTTATCTGAGGATTCTTATACAGAGAGAGGACCGTGTCCCAAATGACACCCTATTCCCTATATAGTGCACTACTTTAGACCAGAGAATGACACCCTATTCCCTATGTAGTGCACTACTTTTGTCGAGGGTGCCATGTTGGGAAGCGCCCAGAGCGAGAGTTGGTGATGACGTAAATGTCAATGAATAAATATGCCACAGGTTAAGCGTGTTCTTACGTCTGTGTACATTCCAAAGCGCCAATGATCTTATCTGTACAGTCCATTCTGTCTCTGACCTAGGCATGCATGTTTATCTCTCCAGGAGAAATGTGACGTGATGCTGTGTGATCCTGTGTGCTGCTGTACAGTCAGTCACACATGCTGCATGCCCCTGTCCACACGTGGCAGCGAGGGAGGGAGGGAGGGAGGGAGGGAGGGCCCCTGTTCCTTCCATTCACCGCTATAAATAGCCAGTAAACCCTGAGGCCGTTCGCCTGCCTACCTACCGCCCCGTAGTGGCCTCGCTCAGTGTGTGTGTGTGTGTGCCCTTCTGTAAGCAGCCAGTGGGATTTAACACTGTTTCACCAACACCCATCTCTCTCTCTCTCTCTCTCTCTCTCTCTCTCTCTCTCTCTCTCTCTCTCTCTCTCTCTCTCTCTCTGTCTCTCTCTCTCTCTCTCTCTCTGTCTCTCTCTCTCTCTCTCTCTCTCTCTGTCTCTCTCTCTCTCTCTCTCTCTGTCTCTCTCTCTCTCTCTCTCTCTCTCTCTCTCTCTCTCTCTCTCTCTCTGTCTCTCTCTCTGTCTCTCTCTCTCTCTGTCTCTGTCTCTGTCTCTCTCTGTCTCTCTCTCTCTCTCTCTCTCTCTCTCTCTCTCTGTCTCTCTCTGTCTCTGTCTCTCTCTGTCTCTCTCTCTCTCTCTCTCTCTTCCTCATCCTCCTCTTTTATATCTTACTGATGACAGAGACATTATTAAGCTGGGACTCAGTCTCTCACTACAGCAGCGAGGAGCTAGCTATCCCCTCTCCTCTTCCTCCTTCCTCTCCTCTTCCTCCTCCTTTCTCCTCTTCCTCCCCTCTCTCCTCTCTCCTCTTCCTCCTCCTCCTCTTCCTCCTCCTCTCTCCTCTTGATCTTCTCTTGTCCTCTTCCTCCCCTCCTCCCCTCCTCCTCCTCCTCCTCTCTGTAGTGGGTTCAGACTATTCTAGGTTCCATAATGAAAAGACACACCTGCTGTGAGCTGCTCTGCATGTGGTCTGATTCCTCCTCACACACATACAGATTACACTCCTGTCCACATTTTGTTACGTTACAGCCTTATTCTAAAATGGATTAAATAAAAAAAACATCCTCAGCAATCTACACACAATACCCCATAATGACAAAGTGAAAACAGGTTTTTAGACATTTATGTACACTTATTCAAATAAAAAACAGAAATACCTCATTTACATAAGTATTCAGACTCTTTGCTATGAGACTCGAAATTGAGCTCAGGTGCATCCTGTTTCCGTTGATCATCCTTGAGATGTTTCTACAACTTGATTGGAGTCCACCTGTGGTCAATTTAATTGATTGGACATGATTTGGAAAGGCACACACCTGTCTATATAAGGTCCCACACCTGACAGTGCATGTCAGAGCAAAAACCAAGCCATGAGGTCGAAGGAATTGTCCGTAGAGCTCCGAGACAGGATTGTGTCGCGGCACAGATCTGGGGAAGGGTACCAAAAAATGTCTGCAGCATTGAAGGTCCCCAAGAACACAGTGGCCTCCATCATTCTTAAATGGAAGAAGTTTGGAACCACCAAGACTCTTCCTAGAGCTGGCCGCCCAGCCAAACTGAGCAATCTCGGGAGAAGGGCCTTGGTCAGGGAGGTGACCAAGAACCCGATGGTCACTCTGACAGAGCTCTAGAGTTCCTTTGTGGAGATGGGAGAACCTTCCAGAAGGACAACCTTCTCTGCAGCGCTCCACCAATCAGGCCTTTATGGTAGAGTGGCCAGACGGAAGCAACTCCTCAGTAAAATGCACATGACAGCTCGCTTGGAGTTTGCCAAAAGGCACCTAAAGGACTCTGACAATATTCTCTGGTCTGATGAAACCAAGATTGAACTCTTTGGCCTGAATGCCAAGCATCAAGTCTGGAGGAAACCTGGCATCATCCCTACGGTGAAGCATGGTGGTGGCAGCATCTTGCTGTGGGGATGTTTTTCAGCGGCAGGGACTGGGAGACTAGTCAGGATCGAGGGAAAGATGAACGGAGCAAAGTACATAGAGATCCTTGATGAAAACCTGCTCCAGAGAGCTCAGGACCTCAGACTGGGGTGAAGGTTCACCTTCCAACAGGACAACGACCTTAAGCACACAGCCAAGACAACGCAGGAGTGGCTTCGGGACAAGTCTCTGAATGTCCTTGAGTGGCCCAGCCAGAGCCCGGACTTAAACCCGATCTAACATCTCTGGAGAGACCTGAAAGTAGCTGTGCAGCGACGCTCCCCATCCAACCTGACAGAGCTTGAGAGGATCTGCAGAGAAGAATGGGAGAAACTCCCCAAATACAGGTGTGCCAAGCTTGTAGCATCATACCCAAGAAGACTCAAGGCTGTAATCACTCCCAAAGGTGCTTCAACAAAGTACTGAGTAAAGGGTCTGAATACTTATGTAAATGTGTTTTTATATATATATATCTATATATATATATATACTTTTATTTTTTGCAATAATTTCTAAAAACCTGTTTTTGCTTCGTCATTAAGGGGTATTGTGTGTAGATTGATGAGGGGGAAAAAACAATTTAATCAATTTTAGAATAAGGCTGTAACGTAACAAAATGTGGAAAAAGTCAAGGGGTCTGAAAACTTTCCGAATGCACTGTAACAGTGGGTTAAAGTCCCGTTAGCCTCACATACAGATTACACCCCTGCCCACATAACCGAGGGATAAAGTTGGTTAGTCTCATGCATGTTAATAGTGCATGGTGACTCCGCCACAGGTACCAGCCAGCTGACTAAAACTGAGACTGTGTCTGTAGCTGGTTCCTGTGGGTTTCTGGTTTTCCCTGGCCACTGTGCTTCTGCTTCTGCATTGTCTTCTCTTTGGGCTTTTAGGCTGGGTATCTATCTGTAAAGCACTTTGTTACAATGTAAAAAAAGGGCTTTATAAAATACAGTTGATAGAATTTGCAGTCTCCTATGATAGTAGTTGTAATTTCTCATCCCAATACCTTCTGGATGGCCGGTGGTGTTCTGACGAAGGCTGGCGTTTCTATACTCCTACAGAATGTACAGCCCTTCCTCTGGTAACAGACAATCAAGTGTTATCCAGCCGAACCAACTCTGAGGTGCCAACACCTGCTGTTTCCACGGAACAGAT
Organism: Coregonus clupeaformis; assembly: GCF_020615455.1. Taxonomy (NCBI): domain Eukaryota; kingdom Metazoa; phylum Chordata; class Actinopteri; order Salmoniformes; family Salmonidae; genus Coregonus; species Coregonus clupeaformis. The sequence goes on from NC_059206.1 coordinate 65,216,032, forward strand.
AACACACATAAAACTAACTAACTATAACCACCTGCTGTTTCCCAGTCACTATAACACACATAAAACTAACTAACTATAACCGCCTGCTGTTTCCCAGTCACTATAACACACATAAAACTAACTAACTATAACCACCTGCTGTTTCCCAGTCACTATAACACACAAAACTAACTAACTATAACCACCTGCTGTTTCCCAGTCACTATAACACACATGAAACTAACTAACTAACCGCCTGCTGTATCCCAGTCACTATAACACACATGAAACTAACTAACTATAACCACCTGCTGTTTCCCAGTCACTATAACACACATGAAACTAACTAACTATAACCGCCTGCTGTTTCCCAGTCACTATAACACACATAAAACTAACTAACTATAACCACCTGCTGTTTCCCAGTCACTATAACACACAAAACTAACTAACTATAACCACTGTGATGTCACGAGAGGCTGTGTCCTGGAGGGACGTTACATCCCCCTGAGGTGGCTGCAAACCCAGACAGCTATGGCTCCATCTGCTGGTATGGTCGGGAACTCCAACCCTCTATGGCCAATCTTCCCACGCAGCTGAAACAAATGAGGAGCTGATGAGCTGAAGGTTTGGGAAGGGAAGAGACAGTCTCCAAGCTGGGCTCTCTGGAGGACAAGAGTGCTGCACGTCCACTTCCATGAGGAATATAAGGATTTGGAGATACTTACCTTTGGGAAATACTCACCTTTGGATATATGCACCTGTGGAAATACGTGTGGGACATTTGGAAGGACGTTTTGCTGGGTTGGCCACTAGCTGCAACGTGGAATACAGTAAGACTGGGGAAAAGTTATTTGAGCGAGGGAGAGTTATGATTTTGGATGTGGAAGAGACATCCCTGAACTGTTAACCCTTAAAGAGCCACCAGAGAACAGAATTGTGTTATACTTTCGTTAGTTTCCCAAGACCTTTAATAAAATCCTTGTTTTGGTTGAACCTGGTCTCCTTGCACTACTTGAGCAATCCCGCTGAAAGCTGTGTAGCCTCTCGTGACATCACAGATGGTGGAGAATACGGGCACGCTCAAGCGTTAATAGTGCATGTCAGAGGAGGATACCGAAGGTTTGATCACCCAGTTTTCCAAGTTGGCCGTAGGCTCCCCGCCGACTGAAATGGAGGACATATTGAAAGCCCTTGTTGCTGGCCAGCAAGCCCAGATGCAAGCAAACGTGGCTCTCTTGGAGGAGCAAAAGAAAGCCAACCTTCTGAAGGCAGAGGAATTGCAGTTGCAGAGACAGAGGGTGGTCCAAAATACCCGCCCAATAAAGGCAAGTGACTTTATATCTAAGATGGGAGCTACCGATGACATTGAGGCATACCTGCATGCATTTGAGGCCACGGCCACTAGGGAAGCCTGGCCCAAGCAACAGTGGGTTGGTCTGTTAGCCCCCTTTCTAACCGGGGAATCGCTGAATGCTGTCCGGGACCTGGGCCCTGACCAGGTTACTGACTATGATGCCCTGAAGTCTGAGATCCTCAGCAGATATGGACTCACAAAGTTTGGTATGGCCCAGCGCTTTCACAGCTGGACCTTCCAACCAGACCAACCTCCTCGGGCGCAGATGCATGAACTTGTCCGAATCGCAAGGAAATGGCTGGATCCGCAGAGGAATACAGCAGCGGCGGTGGTGGAGGCCGTTGTGGTGGATCGTTACCTACGCGCCCTGCCTTATGAGGCAAAACGGTTCATCAGTCAACAGGCCTTGACCACGGCTGATCTGACCGTGGAAGCTGTGGAAAAGTACCAGGCCACAGCGGAGATGCTGAATGCTTCCCGAAAAGACCCCAGGAGGGCGGCCCCACCACAAATGGGAAGAACCCGTCCAAAGGACCCCAAGGTCTCGAACCCAGCCACGTCAGGACTTATCCCGGCTCCAGGGGGAGCCAGAAACCAGGCGGGTCCAAGAAGAGTACACCAGGAGGGGGAAACTCGACAGTGTTACCGGTGTGGGGAGATGGGACATATCTCCTGGCAGTGTGGGAAACCAGCCGATGAACCTATGCCCACTGCGGAGTCCTCCAGCTCAGCACCCACACACCGTTTTGCCTCGCTCTTGGGAGTCGTAGATGGCGGCCCAGATCGACCCCCCACCTGCCCGGTAACTGTGAATCACCATGATGTGGAGGCCTTACTGGATTCTGGTAGCCGGGCCACCCTGGTGCGTAAGGATTTGGTGGGCCCAACGTGTCTGACCCCCGGGGAAGGTCCTCCCAGTTTCCTGTGTCCATGGGGACACCAGAGAATACCCCATTACTGAACTTACAATGACCAGCACACGGGGAACCATACACACGACGGCGGGGGTGGTTGATTCCCTCCCCGTCCCTGTCCTAATTGGACGAGACTGCCCAGCCTTTTACCCACTCTGGAGAGAGTCTCAGGAGAGGATAACCCGAGTACCTCGGAAACGGAGAGGCAAGACTCATCCTGGGAAGGCTCCGGTGCAATCCTCCGAGTTACTCACTCCCGCCCGGGCTCTGATAGGGATGGCAGGCGCCCAGACCGACACAGAGACGGAGCTACAGAATCTGGACAAAGAACTGTCTGGTCTGAAGGGGACCGCTGAGAGGTATCGTTTGTTAAAGCAACAGTTAGACATGAAGACAGAAGAGTTAGATATCCTCCAGGCTAAACTCCAACAGAGCTCCTTCCCTAAGCAACAGGAGGAGCTGGAGAGGCTGCGCAGGACCATCGAGGAGTGTGAGGAGACCCTGCGCAGTAGTAAGGAGGTCCAGAAGAAGGCAGAGGAGAAGTACAAGGTGTTGGAGAACAAGATGAAAAATGCGGAGGCAGAGAGAGAGAAGGAACTGAAAGCTGCTCAACAGAAGCTAAACTCTGCTAAAACCAAGGCTGATGCGTTCAGTAAGAAACTCAAGGAGAGACAACAGGAGGCTGAGTCCCTGGTCCTAGAGTTGGAGGAGTTGAAGAGAGAGCAGTCTGGCAAGCACCACGGCAATGCGGACGCCCTCTCCCGGCGTGATGCCTTCTTCGCTGCCTTTACCCCGACGAGGACGTCGGTCCCGAGGAGGGGGATGTGTGATGTCACGAGAGGCTGTGTCCTGGAGGGACGTTACATCCCCTGAGGTGGCTGCAAACCCAGACAGCTATGGCTCCATCTGCTGGTATGGTCGGGAACTCCAACCCTCTATGGCCAATCTTCCCACGCAGCTGAAACAAATGAGGAGCTGATGAGCTGAAGGTTTGGGAAGGGAAGAGACAGTCTCCAAGCTGGGCTCTCTGGAGGACAAGAGTGCTGCACGTCCACTTCCATGAGGAATATAAGGATTTGGAGATACTTACCTTTGGGAAATACTCACCTTTGGATATATGCACCTGTGGAAATACGTGTGGGACATTTGGAAGGACGTTTTGCTGGGTTGGCCACTAGCTGCAACGTGGAATACAGTAAGACTGGGGAAAAGTTATTTGAGCGAGGGAGAGTTATGATTTTGGATGTGGAAGAGACATCCCTGAACTGTTAACCCTTAAAGAGCCACCAGAGAACAGAATTGTGTTATACTTTCGTTAGTTTCCCAAGACCTTTAATAAAATCCTTGTTTTGGTTGAACCTGGTCTCCTTGCACTACTTGAGCAATCCCGCTGAAAGCTGTGTAGCCTCTCGTGACATCACACCACCTGCTGTTTCCCAGTCACTATAACACACATGAAACTAACTAACTAACCGCCTGCTGTTTCCCAGTCACTATAACACACATAAAACTAACTAACTATAACCACCTGCTGTTTCCCAGTCACTATAACACACAAAACTAACTAACTATAACCACCTGCTGTTTCCCAGTCACTATAACACACATGAAACTAACTAACTAACCGCCTGCTGTATCCCAGTCACTATAACACACATGAAACTAACTAACTATAACCACCTGCTGTTTCCCAGTCACTATAACACACATGAAACTAACTAACTATAACCACCTGCTGTTTCCCAGTCACTATAACACACATGAAACTAACTAACTAACCGCCTGCTGTTTCCCAGTCACTATAACACACATAAAACTAACTAACTATAACCACCTGCTGTTTCCCAGTCACTATAACACACAAAACTAACTAACTATAACCACCTGCTGTTTCCCAGTCACTATAACACACATGAAACTAACTAACTAACCGCCTGCTGTATCCCAGTCACTATAACACACATGAAACTAACTAACTATAACCACCTGCTGTTTCCCAGTCACTATAACACACATGAAACTAACTAACTATAACCACCTGCTGTTTCCCAGTCACTATAACACACATGAAACTAACTAACTAACCGCCTGCTGTTTCCCAGTCACTATAACACACATACAGATAACTAACTAACTAACCACCTGCTGTTTCCCAGTCACTATAACACACATACAGATAACTAACTAACTAACCACCTGCTGTTTCCCAGTCACTATAACACACATAAAGATAACTAACTAACTAACCGCCTGCTGTTTCCCAGTCACTATAACACACATACAGATAACTAACTAACTAACTAACTAACCGCCTGCTGTTTCCCAGTCACTATAACACACATACAGATAACTAACTAACTAACTAACCGCCTGCTGTTTCCCAGTCACTATAACACACATACAGATAACTAACTAACTAACCGCCTGCTGTTTCCCAGTCACTAACTAACTAACTAACCGCCTGCTGTTTCCCAGTCACTAACTAACTAACCGCCTGCTGTTTCCCAGTCACTAACTAACTAACTGCCTGCTGTTTCCCAGTCACTAACTAACTAACTAACTAACTAACTAACCATCTGCTGTTTCCCAGTCACTATAACACACATAAAGATAACTAACTAACTAACCGCCTGCTGTTTCCCAGTCACTATAACACACATACAGATAACTAACTAACTAACTAACCGCCTGCTGTTTCCCAGTCACTATAACACACAACTAGGGCGGCAGGAAGCTTAGTGGTTAAGAGCGTAGTGCCAGTAACCGAAAGGTCGCTGGTTCTAATCCCCGAGCCGACTAGGTGAAAAATCTGTCGATGTGCCCTTGAGCAAGGCACTTAACCCTAATTGCTCCTGTAAGTCGCTCTGGATAAGAGCGTCTGCTAAATGACTTAAATGTAAAATGTAAATACAGATAACTAACTAACTAACCGCCTGCTGTTTCCCAGTCACTAACTAACTAACTAACTAACCGCCTGCTGTTTCCCAGTCACTAACTAACTAACTAACCGCCTGCTGTTTCCCAGTCACTAACTAACTAACTAACTAACTAACTGCCTGCTGTTTCCCAGTCACTAACTAACTAACTAACTAACCACCTGCTGTTTCCCAGTCACTAACTAACTAACCGCCTGCTGTTTCCCAGTCACTAACTAACTAACTAACTAACTAACCGCCTGATGTTTCCCAGTCACTAACTAACTAACTAACTAACTAACCACCTGCTGTTTCCCAGTCACTAACTAACTAACCGCCTGCTGTTTCCCAGTCACTAACTAACTAACTAACTAACTAACTAACCACCTGCTGTTTCCCAGTCACTAACTAACCACCTGCTGTTTCCCAGTCACTAACTAACTAACTAACTAACTAACCACCTGCTGTTTCCCAGTCACTAACTAACTAATTAACTAACTAACCACCTGCTGTTTCCCAGTCACTAACTAACTAACCGCCTGCTGTTTCCCAGTCACTAACTAACTAACTAACTAACTAACTAACTAACTAACCACCTGCTGTTTCCCAGTCACTAACTAACCACCTGCTGTTTCCCAGTCACTAACTAACTAACAAACTAACTAACCGCCTGCTGTTTCCCAGTCACTAACTAACTAACTAACCACCTGCTGTTTCCCACTCACTAACTAACTAACTAACCGCCTGCTGTTTCCCAGTAACTAACTAACTAACTAACTAACCGCCTGCTGTTTCCCAGTCACTAACTAACTAACTAACCGCCTGCTGTTTCCCAGTCACTAACTAACTAACTAACTATCCGCCTGCTGTTTCCCAGTCACTAACTAACTAACTAACTAACTAACTAACCGCCTGCTGTTTCCCAGTCACTAACGAACTAATTAACTAACTAACTAACCGCCTGCTGTTTCCCAGTCACTAACTAACTAACTAACTATCCGCCTGCTGTTTCCCAGTCACTAACTAACTAACTAACTAACTAACCGCCTGCTGTTTCCCAGTCACTAACTAACTAACTAACTATCCGCCTGCTGTTTCCCAGTCACTAACTAACTAACTAACTAACTAACCGCCTGCTGTTTCCCAGTCACTAACGAACTAATTAACTAACTAACTGTCTGTCTGTCTGTACCCTTTCTACAGGAACAAAGAGTCAAAGGCGAAGGGGAGCATCAGGTGGTAGAGACATGAACTACTGCAGAGAGTTAGAGAAGAGACATGAACTACTGTAGAGAGTTAGAGAAGAGACATGAACTACTGTAGAGAGTTAGAGGAGAACAGACATGAACTACTGTAGAGAGTTAGAGGAGAACAGACATGAACTACTGTAGAGAGTTAGAGGAGAACAGACACGAACTACTGCAGAGAGTTAGAGAAGAGACATGAACTACTGTAGAGAGTTAGAGAAGAGACATGAACTACTGTAGAGAGTTAGAGGAGAACAGACATGAACTACTGTAGAGAGTTAGAGAACAGACATGAACTACTGCAGAGAGTTAGAGAAGAGACATGAACTACTGTAGAGAGTTAGAGAAGAGACATGAACTACTGTAGAGAGTTAGAGGAGAACAGACATGAACTACTGTAGAGAGTTAGAGGAGAACAGACATGAACTACTGTAGAGAGTTAGAGGAGAACAGACATGAACTACTGTAGAGAGTTAGAGAACAGACATGAACTACTGTAGAGAGTTAGAGGAGAACAGACATGAACTACTGTAGAGAGTTAGAGAACAGACATGAACTACTGTAGAGAGTTAGAGGAGAACAGACATGAACTACTGTAGAGAGTTAGAGGAGAACAGACATGAACTACTGTAGAGAGTTAGAGGAGAACAGACATGAACTACTGTAGAGAGTTAGAGGAGAACAGACATGAACTACTGTAGAGAGTTAGAGGAGAACAGACATGAACTACTGTAGAGAGTTAGAGAACAGACATGAACTACTGTAGAGAGTTAGAGGAGAACAGACATGAACTACTGTAGAGAGTTAGAGGAGAACAGACATGAACTACTGTAGAGAGTTAGAGGAGAACAGACATGAACTACTGTAGAGAGTTAGAGGAGAACAGACATGAACTACTGTAGAGAGTTAGAGGAGAACAGACACGAACTACTGTAGAGAGTTAGAGGAGAACAGACACGAACTACTGTAGAGAGTTAGAGGAGAACAGACACGAACTACTGTAGAGAGTTAGAGGAGAACAGACATGAACTACTGTAGAGAGTTAGAGGAGAACAGACATGAACTACTGTAGAGAGTTAGAGGAGAACAGACAGTAGAACAGAACTAATGTAGTCTGGCTGTAACCTCAGGCTATAGTTATTGTTCCATGTGGTGAGAGTTGGAGACAGAGACCGGAAGAGAGGATATTTACCTCATGTTTGGGTTCTGGAGGACTCCCATTATTCTCTGGATCCGGTCCATAGCAACGCTCTCCTGGAAACTGCTAAGACCTGGGAGACAGACAGACAGACAGGGGAAGATATCATGAGCAAGGCCATAAGGGAGAGAATATATGAGTTTGAAAGAACTGTGTCAGTTCTTAGAAGTAAGCTATATGGAAAGTCTATGGCGAGTCTAGTCCCGTGTAGCTCAGTGTTTTTTTATTTTTTAGCAGACGCTCTTATCCAGAGCGACTTACAGGAGCAATTAGGGTTAAGTGCCTTGCTCAAGGCCACATCGATATATTTTTCATCTAGTCGGCTCGGGGATTAGAACCGCCGACCTTTCGTTTACTGGCACAACGCTCTTAACCACTAAGCTACCTGCTGCCCCAGTTGGTAGAGCATGGTGCTTGCAACGCCAGGGTTGTGGGTTCGATTCCCACGGGTGGGACAGTATGAAAAATGTATGCAATCACTAACTGTGAGTCGCTCTGGATAAGAGCGTCTGCTAAATGACTAAAATGTAAAATGCAAATGTAAAATGTTCCAAGTCAGTTCTTAAGAGCTGGTTTTGTAAGCTACCTATTTAAAATGTCAGTCCCTGGTACAAAAGAGGTCGAGAAACCCTGGTAGGACTGTGATGCCACCTCCTCATCCGATCCACTAACCCCTAGTCCTCTGTAGCTCTGCAATAACTAACGAACCTGGCCCACGCAACACTACAGCAGATACTTTGAAGCCACTAGGTACAGCATATCTGTGTAATAGTGGGTGGCAACAGATGTCTTCCTGTGTTTGATCAAGCCTTTTATCTCTCTGAACCAGTCTCTCTCTCTCTCTCTCTCTCTCTCTCTCTCTCTCTCTCTCTCTCTCTCTCTCTCTCTCTCTCTCTCTCTCTCCCTCTCTGGTTAAAAGGATTGGAGATCAGATCAGATCACTGTTCTGTACTTTGATTCTTGCTCCTTAGGCTTCCGGTGCTCCTGCTACCCGCTTGTAGTTTAACATTGGTGTTGTGTCCCTTTAGGGAGATGTAGAACTAGCGACCTTTAAACTACATTTCATTCCTTCCTTATACGGATAGACAGTGCCTTGCTAAAGTATTCATTCCTCTTGGTGTTTTTCCTATTTTGTTGCATTACAACCTGAAATTTAAATGGATTTTTATTTGAATTTCATGTAATGGACATACACAAAATAGTCCAAATTGGTGAAGTGAAATGAAAAATATAACTTTTTTTAAAAGAAAAAAACGGAAAAGTGGTGCGTGCATGTGTATTCACCCCCTTTGCTATGAAGCCCCTAAATAAGATCTGGTGCAACCAATTACCTTCAGAAGTCACATAATTAGTTAAATAAAGTCCACCTGTGTGCAATCTAAGTGTCACATGATCTCAGTATATATACACCTGTTCTGAAAGGCCCCAGAGTCTGCAACACCACTAAGCAAGGGGCACCACCAAGCAAGCGGCACCATGAAGACCAAGGAGCTCTCCAAACAGGTCAGGGACAAAGTTGTGGAGAAGTACAGATCCGGGTTGGGTTATAAAAAAATATCAGAAACTTTGAACATCCCACGGAGCACCATTAAATCCATGATTAAAAAATGGAAAGAATATGGCACCATAACAAACCTGCCAAGAGAGGGCCGCCCACCAAAACTCACGGACCAGGCAAGGAGGGCATTCATCCTGAAGGAGCTGCAAAGCTCCACAGTAGAGATTGGAGTATCTGTCCATAGGACCCCTTTAAGCCGTACACTCCACAGAGCTGGGCTTTACGGAAGAGAGGCCAGAAAAAAGCCATAGCTTAAAGAAAAAAATAAGCAAAGATGTTTAGTGTTCGCCAAAAGGCATGTGGGAGACTCCCCAAACATATGGAAGAAGGTACTCTGGTCAGATGAGACTAAAATTGAGCTTTTTGGCCATTAAGGAAAACGCTATGTCTGGCGCAAACCCAACACCTCTCATCACCCCGAGAACACCATCCCCACAGTGAAGCATGGTGGTGGCAGCATCATGCTGTGGGGATGTTTTTCATCGGCAGGGACTGGGAAACTGGTCAGAATTGAAGGAATGATGGATGGCGCTAAATACAGGGAAATTCTTGAGGGAAACCTGTTTCAGTCTTCCAGAGATTTGAGACTGGGACGGAGGTTCACCTTCCAGCAGGACAATGACCCTAAGCATACTGCTAAAGCAACACTTGAGTGGTTTAAGGGGAAACATTTAAATGTCTTGGAAATATTTGGCATCTTCAAAGTGGTAGGCATGTTGTGTAGATGAAATGATACAAACCCCCCAAAAAAATCCATTTTAATTCCAGGTTGTAAGGCAACAAAATAGGAAAAATACCAAGGGGGGGGAATACTTTCGCAAGCCACTGTACTCCTGTAAAACGGGGACATTTTAGGGACAGAATATCTTTACTCAATTGTACCTAAATGAAGGATGTTATCTTGAAGCAACATGGCTGTAATGTGATTATGTCATGTTACCAAGAATGTAAAGTGTCTCTTAGCCTATAGTGAAAGAAACAACGTGACTTGTGTGAGTGACACGTGAGCACTTGACAACAAGATGTTTCAGTTCAGTCTCCGTGGCAGCAGCCTAGATTACCCTTCACCTATCTGTAGTAGTGATCAATAGTGACGCACCACACACACCATTCAGAAAAGATGTGTGTGTGTGTGTGTGTGTGTGTGTGTCTGCGAGCATGTGTGTGTGTCTGCGAGCATGTGTGTGTCTGCGAGCATGTGTATGTATGCAAGCAAGTTTGTGTGTGTGTGTGTGTGGGGGGGTATAGTACGGGAAGGCTTGAGAGGATTGAGGGGTTAAAGGAGTTCTTGGAGATTAGATGACTCACTCACGTTCTGAGTACCTCCCAGAGCGCAGGCCTCTCAGGATGGAAGACAGGGGATGGAGGTAGCGCTGGAGCTCCATGCACTGAGGAATAACATACACAGTGATGGGTTAGCATTAGCAACTAGTATTCTCTAGCTACAGTGAGGGGAGAAAAGTATTTGATCCCCTGCTGATTTTGTACGTTTGCCCACTGACAAAGAAATGATCAGTCTATAATTTTAATGGTAGGTTTATTTGAACAGTGAGCGACAGAATAACAACAAAAAAATCCAGAAGAACGCATGTCAAAAATGTTATAAATTGATTTGCATTTTAATGAGGGAAATAAGTATTTGACCCCCTCTCAATCAGAAAGATTTCTGGCTCCCAGGTGTCTTTTATACAGGTAACGAGCTGAGATTAGGAGCACACTCTTAAAGGGAGTGCTCCTAATCTCAGTTTGTTACCTGTGTAAAAGACACCTGTCCACAGAAGCAATCAATCAATCAGATTCCAAACTCTCCACCATGGCCAAGACCAAAGAGCTCTCCAATGATGTCAGGGACAAGATTGTAGACCTACACAAGGCTAGAATGGGCTACAAGACCATCGCCAAGCAGCTTGGTGAGAAGGTGACAACAGTTGGTGCGATTATTCGCAAATGGAAGAAACACAAAAGAACTGTCAATCTCCCTCGGCCTGGGGCTCCATGCAAGATCTCACCTCGTGGAGTTGCAATGATCATGAGAACGGTGAGGAATCAGCCCAGAACTACACAGGAAGATCTTGTCAATGATCTCAAGGCAGCTGGGACCATAGTCACCAAGAAAACAATTGGTAACACACTACGCCGTGAATGACTGAAATCCTGCAGCGCCCGCAAGGTCCCCCTGCTCAAGAAAGCACATCTACAGGCCCGTCTGAAGTTTGCCAATGAACATCTGAAGGATTCAGAGGAGAACTGGGTGAAGGTGTTGTGGTCAGATGAGACCAAAATCAAGCTCTTTGGCATCATCTCAACTCGCCGTGATTGGAGGAGGAGGAACGCTGCCTATGACCCCAAGAACACCATGCCCACCGTCAAACATGGAGTTGGAAACATTATGCTTTGGGGGTGTTTTTCTGCTAAGGGGACAGGACAACTTCACCGCATCAAAGGGACGATGGACGGGGCCATGTACTGTCAAATCTTGGGTGAGAACCTCCAGCCAAGGCAACAAAGGAGTGGCTCAAGAAGAAGCACATTAAGGTCCTGGAGTGGCCTAGCCAGTCTCCAGACCTTAATCCCATAGAAGATCTGTGGAGGGAGCTGAAGGTTTGAGTTGCCAAACGTCAGTCTCGAAACCTTAATGACTTGGAGAAGATCTGCAAAGAGGAGTGGGACAAAATCCCTCCTGAGATGTGTGCAAACCTGGTGGCCAACTACAAGAAACGTCTGACCTCTGTGATTGCCAACAAGGGTTTTGCCACCAAGTACTAAGTCATGTTTTGCAAAGGGGTCAAATACTTATTTCCCTCATTAAAATTCAAATCAATTTATAACATTTTTGACATGCGTTTTTCTGGATTTTTTTGTTGTTATTCTGTCTCTCACTGTTCAAATAAACCTACCATTAAAATTAGAGACTGATCATGTCTTTGTCAGTGGGCAAACGTACAAAATCAGCAGGGGATCAAATATTTTTTTCCCTCACTGTATATTACATGAATACTGGGGGGTTAGCAACTAGCATTATAGCCAAACCACTTTAGAGCAACTAGCATTATAGCCACATCTTCTGATTTAAACAACTAGCGTTATAGCCATATCTTCTGATTAAAACAACTAGCGTTATAGCCACATCTTCTGATTTAAACAACTAGCGTTATAGCCACATCTTCTGATTAAAACAACTAGCGTTATAGCCATATCTTCTGATTAAAACAACTAGCGTTATAGCCACATCTTCTGATTTAAACAACTAGCGTTATAGCCACATCTTCTGATTTAAAACAACTAGCGTTATAGCCACATCTTCTGATTAAAACAACTAGCGTTATAGCCACATCTTCTGATTAAAACAACTAGCGTTATAGCCATATCTACTGATTTAAACAACTAGCATTATAGCCACATCTTCTGATTAAAACAACTAGCGTTATAGCCACATCTTCTGATTAAAACAACTAGCGTTATAGCCACATCTTCTGATTAAAACAACTAGCGTTATAGCCACATCTTCTGATTAAAACAACTAGCGTTATAGCCATATCTTCTGATTAAAACAACTAGCGTTATAGCCATATCTTCTGATTAAAACAACTAGCGTTATAGCCATATCTTCTGATTTCAACAACTAGAGTTATAGCCATATCTTCTGATTTAAACAACTAGCGTTATAGCCATATCTTCTGATTTAAACAACTAGCGTTATAGCCACATCTTCTGATTTAAACAACTAGAGTTATAGCCATATCTTCTGATTAAAACAACTAGCGTTATAGCCATATCTTCTGATTAAAACAACTAGCGTTATAGCCATATCTTCTGATTAAAACAACTAGCGTTATAGCCATATCTTCTGATTAAAACAACTAGCGTTATAGCCATATCTTCTGATTTAAACAACTAGCGTTATAGCCATAACTTCTGATTTAAACAGCTAGCGTTATAGCCACATCTTCTGATTAAAACAACTAGCGTTATAGCCATATCTTCTGATTAAAACAACTAGCGTTATAGCCATATCTTATGATTAAAACAACTAGCGTTATAGCCATATCTTCTGATTTAAACAAGTAGCGTTATAGCCATATCTTCTGATTAAAACAACTAGCGTTATAGCCATATCTTCTGATTAAAACAACTAGCGTTATAGCCATATCTTCTGATTAAAACAACTAGCGTTATAGCCATATCTTCTGATTTAAACAACTAGCGTTATAGCCATAACTTCTGATTTAAACAGCTAGCGTTATAGCCACATCTTCTGATTAAAACAACTAGCGTTATAGCCATATCTTCTGATTAAAACAACTAGCGTTATAGCCATATCTTCTGATTAAAACAACTAGCGTTATAGCCATATCTTCTGATTTAAACAAGTAGCGTTATAGCCATATCTTCTGATTAAAACAACTAGCGTTATAGCCATATCTTCTGATTAAAACAAATAGAGTTATAGCCATATCTTCTGATTAAAACAACTAGCGTTATAGCCATATCTTCTGATTAAAACAACTAGCGTTATAGCCATATCTTCTGATTAAAACAACTAGCGTTATAGCCATATCTTCTGATTAAAACAACTAGCGTTATAGCCATATCTTCTGATTTAAACAACTAGCGTTATAGCCATAACTTCTGATTTAAACAGCTAGCGTTATAGCCACATCTTCTGATTAAAACAACTAGCGTTATAGCCATATCTTATGATTAAAACAACTAGCGTTATAGCCATATCTTATGATTAAAACAACTAGCGTTATAGCCATATCTTCTGATTAAAACAACTAGCGTTATAGCCATATCTTCTGATTAAAACAACTAGCGTTATAGCCATATCTTCTGATTAAAACAACTAGCGTTATAGCCATATCTTCTGATTAAAACAACTAGCGTTATAGCCATATCTTCTGATTTAAACAACTAGCGTTATAGCCATAACTTCTGATTTAAACAGCTAGCGTTATAGCCACATCTTCTGATTAAAACAACTAGCGTTATAGCCATATCTTCTGATTAAAACAACTAGCGTTATAGCCATATCTTATGATTAAAACAACTAGCGTTATAGCCATATCTTCTGATTTAAACAAGTAGCGTTATAGCCATATCTTCTGATTAAAACAACTAGCGTTATAGCCACATCTTCTCCTATAAATGACACATTGTCTAGCCATATCTTCAACTTAAAGCTACACATCATCTGCATCCCAAATGGCACCCTGTTCCATTCATAATGCTCTTTGTTTTAACCACCGCCCATAGTAGGGTGTAGTGCACTACTTTTGACCCGGACCAATAGGGTGTAGTGCACTATCTAGGGAATAAGGTGGCATTTGGGACGCGGACACAATCCTCTTCTATAAATCAATTATGTACCTCACTCAGAATTCCTTTCATCTGATATACTGTACCACCAACTAGACTGGTACCAATATACTGTACCACCAACTAGACTGGTACCAATATACTGTACCACCAACTAGACTGGTACCAATATACTGTACCACCAACTAGACTGGTACCAATATACTGCTAGACTGGTACCAATATACTGTACCACCAACTAGACTGGTACCAATATACTGCTAGACTGGTACCAATATACTGTACCACCAACTAGACTGGTACCAATATACTGTACCACCAACTAGACTGGTACCAATATACTGTACCACCAACTAGACTGGTACCAATATACTGTACCACCAACTAGACTGGTACCAATATACTGTACCACCAACTAGACTGGTACCAATATACTGTACCACCAACTAGACTGGTACCAATATACTGTACCACCAACTAGACTGGTACCAATATACTGTACCACCAACTAGACTGGTACCAATATACTGTACCACCAACTAGACTGGTACCAATATACTGTACCACCAACTAGACTGGTACCAATATACTGTACCACCAACTAGACTGGTACCAATATACTGTACCACCAACTAGACTGGTACCAATATACTGTACCACCAACTAGACTGGTACCAATATACTGTACCACCAACTAGACTGGTACCAATATACTGTACCACCAACTAGACTGGTACCAATATACTGTACCACCAACTAGACTGGTACCAATATACTGTACCACCAACTAGACTGGTACCAATATACTGTACCACCAACTAGACTGGTACCAATATACTGTACCACCAACTAGACTGGTACCAATATACTGTACCACCAACTAGACTGGTACCAATATACTGTACCACCAACTAGACTGGTACCAATATACTGTACCACCAACTAGACTGGTACCAATATACTGTACCACCAACTAGACTGGTACCAATATACTGTACCACCAACTAGACTGGTACCAATATACTGTACCACCAACTAGACTGGTACCAATATACTGTACCACCAACTAGACTGGTACCAATATACTGTACCACCAACTAGACTGGTACCAATATACTGTACCACCAACTAGACTGGTACCAATATACTGAACCTAGACTGGTACCAATATACTGTATCACCAACTAGACTGGTACCAATATACTGTACCACCAACTAGACTGGTACCAATATACTGTCTAGACTGGTACCAATATACTGTATCACCAACTAGACTGGTACCAATATACTGTACCACCAACTAGACTGGTACCAATATACTGTACCACCAACTAGACTGGTACCAATATACTGTACCACCAACTAGACTGGTACCAATATACTGTACCACCAACTAGACTGGTACCAATATACTGTACCACCAACTAGACTGGTACCAATATACTGTACCACCAACTAGACTGGTACCAATATACTGTACCACCAACTAGACTGGTACCAATATACTGTACCATCAACTAGACTGGTACCAATATACTGTACCACCAACTAGACTGGTACCAATATACTGTACCACCAACTAGACTGGTACCAATATACTGTACCACCAACTAGACTGGTACCAATATACTGTACCACCAACTAGACTGGTACCAATATACTGTACCACCAACTAGACTGGTACCAATATACTGTACCACCAACTAGACTGGTACCAATATACTGCTAGACTGGTACCAATATACTGTACCACCAACTAGACTGGTACCAATATACTGTACCACCAACTAGACTGGTACCAATATACTGTACCACCAACTAGACTGGTACCAATATACTGTACCACCAACTAGACTGGTACCAATATACTGACTAGACTGGTACCAATATACTGTACCACCAACTAGACTGGTACCAATATACTGTACCACCAACTAGACTGGTACCAATATACTGACTAGACTGGTACCAATATACTGTACCACCAACTAGACTGGTACCAATATACTGTACCACCAACTAGACTGGTACCAATATACTGCTAGACTGGTACCAATATACTGTACCACCAACTAGACTGGTACCAATATACTGTACCACCAACTAGACTGGTACCAATATACTGCTAGACTGGTACCAATATACTGTACCACCAACTAGACTGGTACCAATATACTGTACCACCAACTAGACTGGTACCAATATACTGTACCACCAACTAGACTGGTACCAATATACTGCTAGACTGGTACCAATATACTGTACCACCAACTAGACTGGTACCAATATACTGCTAGACTGGTACCAATATACTGCTAGACTGGTACCAATATACTGTACCACCAACTAGACTGGTACCAATATACTGTACCACCAACTAGACTGGTACCAATATACTGTACCACAAACTAGACTGGTACCAATATACTGTACCACCAACTAGACTGGTACCAATATACTGTACCACCAACTAGACTGGTACCAATATACTGTACCACCAACTAGACTGGTACCAATATACTGTACCACCAACTAGACTGGTACCAATATACTGTACCACCAACTAGACTGGTACCAATATACTGTACCACCAACTAGACTGGTACCAATATACTGTACCACCAACTAGACTGGTACCAATATACTGTACCACCAACTAGACTGGTACCAATATACTGTACCACCAACTAGACTGGTACCAATATACTGTACCACCAACTAGACTGGTACCAATATACTGTACCACCAACTAGACTGGTACCAATATACTGCTAGACTGGTACCAATATACTGTACCACCAACTAGACTGGTACCAATATACTGTACCACCAACTAGACTGGTACCAATATACTGTACCACCAACTAGACTGGTACCAATATACTGTACCACCAACTAGACTGGTACCAATATACTGTACCACCAACTAGACTGGTACCAATATACTGTACCACCAACTAGACTGGTACCAATATACTGTACCACCAACTAGACTGGTACCAATATACTGTACCACCAACTAGACTGGTACCAATATACTGTACCACCAACTAGACTGGTACCAATATACTGTACCACCAACTAGACTGGTACCAATATACTGTACCACCAACTAGACTGGTACCAATATACTGTACCACCAACTAGACTGGTACCAATATACTGTACCACCAACTAGACTGGTACCAATATACTGTACCACCAACTAGACTGGTACCAATATACTGCTAGACTGGTACCAATATACTGTACCACCAACTAGACTGGTACCAATATACTGTACCACCAACTAGACTGGTACCAATATACTGTACCACCAACTAGACTGGTACCAATATACTGTACCACCAACTAGACTGGTACCAATATACTGTACCACCAACTAGACTGGTACCAATATACTGTACCACCAACTAGACTGGTACCAATATACTGTACCACCAACTAGACTGGTACCAATATACTGTACCACCAACTAGACTGGTACCAATATACTGACTAGACTGGTACCAATATACTGTACCACCAACTAGACTGGTACCAATATACTGTAAAACTAGACTGGTACCAATATACTGTACCACCAACTAGACTGGTACCAATATACTGTACCACCAACTAGACTGGTACCAATATACTGTACCACCAACTAGACTGGTACCAATATACTGTACCACCAACTAGACTGGTACCAATATACTGTACCACCAACTAGACTGGTACCAATATACTGTACCACCAACTAGACTGGTACCAATATACTGTACCACCAACTAGACTGGTACCAATATACTGACCACCACTAGACTGGTACCAATATACTGACTAGACTGGTACCAATATACTGTACCACCAACTAGACTGGTACCAATATACTGTACCACCAACTAGACTGGTACCAATATACTGTACCACCAACTAGACTGGTACCAATATACTGTACCACCAACTAGACTGGTACCAATATACTGTACCACCAACTAGACTGGTACCAATATACTGCTAGACTGGTACCAATATACTGTACCACCAACTAGACTGGTACCAATATACTGCTAGACTGGTACCAATATACTGTACCACCAACTAGACTGGTACCAATATACTGTACCACCAACTAGACTGGTACCAATATACTGTACCACCAACTAGACTGGTACCAATATACTGTACCACCAACTAGACTGGTACCAATATACTGCTAGACTGGTACCAATATACTGTACCACCAACTAGACTGGTACCAATATACTGTACCACCAACTAGACTGGTACCAATATACTGTACCACCAACTAGACTGGTACCAATATACTGCTAGACTGGTACCAATATACTGTACCACCAACTAGACTGGTACCAATATACTGTACCACCAACTAGACTGGTACCAATATACTGTACCACCAACTAGACTGGTACCAATATACTGTACCACCAACTAGACTGGTACCAATATACTGTACCACCAACTAGACTGGTACCAATATACTGTACCACCAACTAGACTGGTACCAATATACTGTACCATCAACTAGACTGGTACCAATATACTGTACCACCAACTAGACTGGTACCAATATACTGTACCACCAACTAGACTGGTACCAATATACTGTACCACCAACTAGACTGGTACCAATATACTGTACCACCAACTAGACTGGTACCAATATACTGTACCACCAACTAGACTGGTACCAATATACTGTACCACCAACTAGACTGGTACCAATATACTGTACCATCAACTAGCCATTTACTCTGTCTCTCTCATTAGTAGCTCAATATTAAATAATAGTAATCTACATACAGTGGCACAGTGGTTGCATCCCAAATGGCAGCCTATTCCCTATATAGGGCGCTACTTTTGACCAGAGCCCTATGGACCCTGCTGCCCTGGTCAAAAGTAGTGCACTATATAGGGAATAGGGTGCCATTGGGGATGCAAACTGCGGTATGATTTCACACTGAGGTTATCACACAATAGTGTGGGAGGAGGAAGTCTATTGGTCACTGACCATCATAACCATAACAGAGTGACAACTCTATTTTCTCACGCCTGTTTACTGCTACAGCACATAGTTCACATGGTCAGGCCAGACGCAGTCAGACCCGGGTCCAATAAGTACATACGGTAAGTAGAATATTTGAAAGTATTTACGGTGCGATTGATTTAGCTTGGAGCTTGTACTTATGGGACTATTCCATTGGTTCTGTTGTACCGGGAAAACTAAATCAAGCACAGTTCGAGTATTTCAAAAGTCTTCAACAAATGTACAGTATTTCTACCCAGGTCTGGTCTGATCACAAAGCAAGGCTCCAGAGCTAGGTTTCCAAGGTAACCCTCACTTGGTTGGTTCCATTGTACCAGGGAAACTACACCAAGCACAGCTCAAGTATTTGACGGTATTTGACATACAGTGAGGGAAAAAAGTATTTGATCCCCTGCTGATTTTGTACGTTTGCCCACTGACAAAGAAATGATTAGTCTATAATTTTAACAGTAGGTTTATTTGAACAGTGAGAGACAGAATAACAACAAAAAAATCCAGAAAAACGCATGTCAAAAATTTTATAAATTGATTTGCATTTTAATGAGGGAAATATGTATTTGACCCCCTCTCAATCAGAAAGATTTCTGGCTCCCAGGTGTCTTTTATACAGGTAACGAGCTGAGATTAGGAGCACACTCTTAAAGGGAGTACTCCTAATCTCAGCTTGTTACCTGTATAAAAGACACCTGTCCACAGAAACAATCAATCAATCAGATTCCAAACTCTCCACCATGGCCAAGACCAAAGAGCTCTCCAAGGATGTCAGGGACAAGATTGTAGACCTACACAAGGCTGGAATGGGCTACAAGACCATCGCCAAGCAGCTTGGTGAGAAGGTGACAACAGTTGGTGCGATTATTCGCAAATGGAAGAAACACAAAATAACTGTCAATCTCCCTTGGCCTGGGGCTCCATGCAAGATCTCACCTCGTGGAGTTGCAATGATCATGAGAACGGTGAGGAATCAGCCCAGAACTACACAGGAGGATCTTGTCAATGATCTCAAGGCAGCTGGGACCATAGTCACCAAGAAAACAATGAACATCTGAATGATTCAGAGGAGAACTGGGTGAAAGTGTTGTGGTCAGATGAGACCAAAATCGAGCTCTTTGGCATCAACTCAACTCGCCGTGTTTGGAGGAGGAGGAATGCTGCCTATGACCCCAAGAACACCATCCCCACCGTCAAACATGGAGGTGGAAACATTATGCTTTTGGGGTGTTTTTCTGCTAAGGGGACAGGACAACTTCACTGCATCAAAGGGACGATGGACGGGGCCATGTACCGTCAATTCTTGGGTGAGAACCTCTTTCCCTCAGCCAGGGCATTGAAAATGGGTTGTGGATGGGTATTCCAGCATGACAATGACCCAAAACACACAGCCAAGGCAACAAAGGAGTGGCTCAAGAAGAAGCACATTAAGGTCCTGGAGTGGCCTAGCCAGTCTCCAGACCTTAATCCCATAGAAAATCTGTGGAGGGAGCTGAAGGTTCGAGTTGCCAAACGTCAGCCTCGAAACCTTAATGACTTGGAGAAGCTTTGCAAAGAGGAGTGGAACAAAATCCCTCCTGAGATGTGTCCAAACCTGGTGGCCAACTACAAGAAACGTATGACCTCTGTGATTGCCAACAAGGGTTTTGCCACCAAGTACTAAGACATGTTGTGCAGAGGGGTCAAATACTTATTTCCCTCATTAAAATACAAATCAATTTATAACATTTTTGACATGCATTTTTCTGGATTTTGTTATTGTTATTCTGTCTCTCACTGTTCAAATAAACTTACCATTAAAATTATAGACTGATCATGTCTTTGTCAGTGGGCAAACATACAAAATCAGCAGGGGATCAAATACTTTTTTCCCTCACTGTATGCACTGTACTTGACACAGGTTGTGTAAGTAGGGAGACCCTCTAGAATGACATCTAGAATTTATAGGATCTGTGTGGCGACCCTTTACCTTCTGGGCAAACAGCTGATCCTTCTCAGGCTCCCCAGGTTTCGGTGTGTCTCTGTTCCTACTGTCTTCATACTGGTCTGCAGGCTGCCACCCATGGCTGTGTGCCCTCTTCCTGCCCTGCCCAGTGCCACTCTGTCTCCTGCTGCTATCCCAGGCTAGCGAGGAGGACGTCGGGCTCCGTGACCGTCTCTGTCTGCTGCTGCTATCCCAGGCTAGCGAGGAGGACGTCGGGCTCCGTGACCGTCTCTGTCTACTGCTGCTATCCCAGGCTTGCGAGGAGGACGTCGGGCTCCGTGACCGTCTCTGTCTCTGCTGCTGCTGGCCATGCACAGTAGGCCTGTATCCCTGGGTCTCACCGGGCCAGCGGTCCCCCTCGTAGGTGGCTGGAGGGGTGCCACCACAACTAGAGGAGGCATCACTAGAATCTCTGTCCCTGCTCGGTCGAGGGTCAGCATCGTTCGAATTATCACTGTCCCCATCCCTACTGAGGCCGGAGTCCCCGAAATCTCCCGAGTCACTGCTCAGCCTATGGGGGTCCTCGTGGTTGGAATCACAGTCAGTGTTACTGGGAGAGTCCCTTGATGATGACGATGATGATGGGGGTGGGGGTAAGGAGGATGAAGGTGGTGTCCTGGTACTGTCGGCTGTGTGTCCGTCGGGGCTCAGTCCCACGCCACTGTCGTTGTCATTATCCTCGCTGTCACTGGCCAGGTAGTCAATGGAGTAATCAGAGTCTGATGTAGACATCCTCCAACGTATAGTAGGGCTATAGGCTCTCATCCACTAGAGAGCATCACACACCTGCAACACAATATACTGTACATTATTATCATGAACCTGCAACACAATATACAGTACATTATCATCATACACCTGCAACACAATATACAGTACATTATTATCACGGACCTGCAACACAATATACAGTACATTATTATCATACACCTGCAACACAATATACAGTACATTATTATCATGAACCTGCAACACAATATACAGTACATTATTATCACACACCTGCAACACAATATACAGTACATTATTATCACACACCTGCAACACAATATACAGTACATTATTATCACACACCTGCAACACAATATACAGTACATTATTATCATACACCTGCAACACAATATACAGTACATTATTATCATGAACCTGCAACACAATATACAGTACATTATTATCATACACCTGCAACACAATATACAGTACATTATTATCACACACCTGCAAAACAATATACAGTACATTATTATCATACACCTGCAACACAATATACAGTACATTATTATCACACACCTGCAACACAATATACAGTACATTATTATCATGTACCTGCAACACAATATACAGTACATTATTATCATGTACCTGCAACACAATATACAGTACATTATTATCATGTACCTGCAACACAATATACAGTACATTATTTTAATGAACCTGCAACACAATATACAGTACATTATTATCATGAACCTGCAACACAATATACAGTACATTATTATCATTACCTGCAACACAATATACAGTACATTATTATCATTACCTGCAACACAATATACAGTACATTATTATCATGTACCTGCAACACAATATACAGTACATTATTATCATTACCTGCAACACAATATACAGTACATTATTATCATGAACCTGCAACACAATATACAGTACATTATTATCATTACCTGCAACACAATATACAGTACATTATTATCATGAACCTGCAACACAATATACAGTACATTATCACACACCTGCAACACAATATACAGTACATTATGATCATGAACCTGCAACACAATATACAGTACATTATTATCATGTACCTGCAACACAATATACAGTACATTATTTTAATGAACCTGCAACACAATATACAGTACATTATTATCATTCACCTGCAACACAATATACAGTACATTATTATCATTACCTGCAACACAATATACAGTACATTATTATCATTACCTGCAACACAATATAGAAAACCTAGTTTGTTTATGGGCAAGAGAGAAACACTTTGTCATTCGTTTCATGTAAGGGTTAAAAAATAAACTAGGCGGGTGCAAATACATATTTTTTTAAACTTTTATAAAGGAACTCAGTCTGGCTTTAAACTTACTCTTGAAATATGATGACGTTCCTGAATGCTGGAAGGGGGGCCGAGTGAAAAGGTTTGGGAACCCCTGACCTAGATTATAATTTCAGCACCGTTTTGATTGGGACAGTGCCATCGCGCTGCATTGAGACAAGCGTAGGGGGACTGTAGATAAATCAATCAATGTCAGATTGTTGTTTTCACCTGAATCTCTTTTTGGTATCTGGTAACAATTAGGCTGGTGACATGTTATCTAAATGGAGGTGAGTGCTAATGATCATCTTTAGTCTAATTTGCTCCTTTATTAGCTGATCGGAACATTTTGCTAGCATGTTATACAAGTGGATTTTTGCTCTTCAGCCTGTCCTACTCCCAACCAAAAGCCTGCGACTTGTCCGTTAATCAATCAATGTGATTTTGTTTCGTTTAATCTCTGTCTGTATGTTTGGTTAATTGATCTCTGGCTGGACAAGTGTAAGTGGTAGCGCATTTATTCATTTGCTCATCTATCACCTGATCAGAAACATTTAGCATGCTACAATGTAGCCTAAATCAAGAGTATTACATTTTTACATTTTACATTTTAGTCATTTAGCAGACGCTCTTATCCAGAGCGACTTACAGGAGCAATTAGGGTTAAGTGCCTTGCTTAAGGGCACATCGACAGATTTTTCACCTAGTCGGCTCGGGGATTAGAACCAGCGACCTTTCGGTTACTGGCACAACGCTCTTACCCACTAAGCTACCTGCCACACTCGTAGTAGCCTTATAAAGAGCCGAGGCTATTTTCCTATCTTCCCAACCCACTGAAACACAAAATCCTGACTCCTGTCTCGCATGAAAATTCCTAATGTATTTCTGTAATCCATAGGTTGCATTATCAAAGCACGGCTCACCTATGCATGTCAAAATACCGCTATAACATTTCACCCACTTCTCTGCGCTGTACGTCTTGCTTGGTGCCCATATGAGATCTTCGGTATAGAATTATGTGATCAACAAACGGTATGAGAGTAGCTGGCTGGTAGATATACATTTAGTTTTTTTACATAGTTGGTCCCGGTTAAGATACCTTGATATTTAAACAATGTCCTCTCTTTAATCTCCCGTTATTCGTGAGGCGGATCTGTAGGCCTATCTGTATAATCATGAATTCGATTTTGCCAAATAGGCGATATTCTGTCATTCGTTGGAGGTTATCTAGCAAGTTTAGCAACTTTGATCATTTGACATTTGTTTGACTGCCATTACAAAGTTTGTACGATTCGACAACGGTATAGCATATCACGGTTGACAACTCCGTTGTGTCCTCCTCCCAGAGTGCGAAGAGCCTTGGCGTGACCCTGGACAACACCCTGTCGTTCTCCGCTAACATCAAGGCGGTGACCCGATCCTGTAGGTTCATGCTCTACAACATTCGGAGAGTACGACCCTGCCTTACACAGGAAGCGGCACAGGTCCTAATCCAGGCACTTGTCATCTCCCGTCTGGATTACTGCAACTCGCTGTTGGCTGGGCTCCCTGCCTGTGCCATTAAACCCCTACAACTCATCCAGAATGCCGCAGCCCGTCTGGTGTTCAACCTTCCCAAGTTCTCTCACGTCACCCCGCTCCTCCGCACACTCCACTGGCTTCCAGTTGAAGCTCGCATCTGCTACAAGACCATGGTGCTTGCCTATGGAGCAGTGAGGGGAACGGCACCTCCGTACCTTCAGGCTCTGATCAGTCCCTACACCCAAACGAGGGCATTGCGTTCATCCACCTCTGGCCTGCTGGCCCCCCTACCTCTGCGGAAGCATAGTTCCCGCTCAGCCCAGTCAAAACTGTTCGCTGCTCTGGCACCCCAATGGTGGAACAAGCTCCCCCACGACGACAGGACAGCGGAGTCACTCACCACCTTCCGGAGACATTTGAAACCCCACCTCTTTAAGGAATACCTGGGATAGGATAAAGTAATCCTTCTACCCCCCCCTTTACTCCAACCCACCCCCCACCCCTCCACAAAAAATAAAAATAAGAAAAAAAATAAAAATAATAATAATTGTAAAGTGGTTATCCCACTGGCTATAAGGTGAATGCACCTATTTGTAAGTCGCTCTGGATAAGAGCGTCTGCTAAATGACGTAAATGTAAATGTAAATACCCGGGTGTGCTCTGTGACAGCCTAATGTCTACTGCTAAAATGCGCAGCATTAATTGAGGAACATGATAACGCTCTGAATTTATGAACGGCCTGTTTCGCAATTCACAACAATGTCATTGGCGATCAAAGTTACTCTGTCACTAAATATCAGTTTCACTTGCTGTGAAATCTTTACATAGTGGCGCAGCAACAATCTCATTTTTGGAGAACCCTGGCATAGTGACCATATCTTGGTTTTAAATCCTTTAATGGGCACTTCCGATTTTTTTTTGTGGTATTTCCCGGGACTCTCGGGATAAATATGAATTATTCCCAGTATAGAAACTTGGTAGATTTTTCGGGAAAATATTAATCCCTAATTCTCAATGATGAATCTCAATTGAAAGTGCATTTTAGTCCAGGACTAGGCTTAATCTGGCTCTGGAAACCCGGTCCTGTGATTCATACAGGAAACCACCAGCTTTCACGTCAATAACATGCGTTATGCCATTAATTTAAAGTAAGGGTTAGGCACCCAGTACACAAAATAGGCTAGTTATAGGACTTTATAGGGCACACATTTTTCCCAAATCATTACACAGGGCACCTCATTATATCACTTTAGCAAGTTATTATGTAAGATGTTTTCTGTTCTTTCTCTGCGATAACAAAAACACATGTCCTGCTAGATTTGTTCCTAGATTTCTCCTAAAACCCACATTTCAGACTCAGATACATTAAGAATCCATTTCCTTGGACTGTATAGGGCCCCACTCTAACAGTCGGATACAGATATTACACCACTCTGGTTATCCGGGGTGTAATGGTCTTCAGGCAAAGCCGATGGGAATTATACTGTTCGGTGATAACAGAGTAGTATACTGGCTGGAGCATATTGCACAACTTTAATCTCTATAAAAGCATGTTTTATAAAAAATTGTTATGAAGGCTTAATGATTTTGTAATGCTAGTGTATAATGTATTGAAGCCCAGGCCTCAACGGAAGTTAGAGTCCTTTGACTGTAAAATGATAATACAAATGGCTAAGGTGAAATGCCTTCACTGTGTAACACAGATATTTCTCGACTTGTCCCTCTGCTGTATTTTACAATTGAATACACATGGGAGTTATGATTGAATATCAAGATTTAAAATAAAAATGCCTAAGCTACTGCTAGCGCTAATCAATCGATATCAACTCAATACATTCAAACAACAGAATACAGTCTTTACATATAGCGGCCCTATCTTTACAAAGCGTCTCTACGAACTCTATAGAAAGGGATCATTGTCTGAGATTATGTAATAAAGAAAAGCTGAACATGGCAGACACACACACACACGAGCTTGTTTTTACCTTGCCTTGCCAATTCACATGTACAGTAAGCACCGGACACCGGACACCGACCAGACACACAAATGAAACATCTAATTATATTCTAATTCTATTTGAATTGTATTAGAGCAGTTAAAATTATCAGACTTAATAAACGGTATAGTCTATTACACATTTATAGACAAAGACAACCCGGTTTGATCTAACTTGCCACGATAGAATAATCTAGAAACACCGAAAGCTCATTGCTACAATCTAACCAGCATGAATGAAACAATTGTAGCCACCCAACCGATACTATGTATCAATTCCTCTGACCCTGAACGCGTCATCATATGCCGAAATAACATTCTTACCTCGCACCTTTGTTCCAGACCTCCCCAATAAAGATATGTGAAAAACAATCGTACAATAACAGCTTCTATATTCCAAAGCAAATGGATCAAACATAGAACTACTACGTTATCATACAACTCTCGTACTGGGCTATACAGCACGTGTGCGTCCTTACAGATCCGTCCGGTTCCGTAGCCTATGTCAGCGCCAGTGCGCTCATACATCTCCCATACGGTGAGAGAAATTGTCTCATAGCGTACTAACTTACCAGAAGTGACTATAGTGGCTTCCCCTTCGTCTCCTATGAGCGGTGACTTCAGGACACTCGGCTCATGGCTGGACTCCCCCGGGGTCGTTGTAGGATGCGGTGAACGCCGTGATGTAGTGGCGTACACCCCGTGCAGCCTCTCCTACGGCAACGTGTCTGAGAGGGCGGGTAGAAACCAACTGGGCTCTCCGATTTGTGCTTTCGGTACCATATCTGACAAATAGACATTGCGATAGAGGCCCGACGTAAGGCGATAGGCGAGAGAAGCTTACATATTTAGATCAAATGGAAATTATAAAAAAGCACGTGGTCACGCGGAACAGTTTCATGGTAGTAAAAATAAGATAATTAACTTTGAGCTGACTCCAGAACGGTCTACAGAAGGGGCATTTATTTTTCACTTCAATT
>NC_059206.1:65249114-65279114 GCF_020615455.1 Coregonus clupeaformis
ATAGGGTGGTAGTTATTTATGGGTTGAGAAGGGTGGTAGTTCCTTATGGGGGTTTAGGGTGGTCTTTCCTTATGGGTGGGATAGGGTGGTAGTTCCTTATGGGTGGTATAGGATGGTATTTCCTTATGGTTGGTATAGTGTGTTAGGTCCTTATGGGTGGTATAGTGTGTTAGTTCCTTATGGGTGGTATAAGGGGGTAGTTCCTTATGAGTGGTATAGGGTGGTAGTTAATTGTGGGTGGTATAGGGTTGTAGTACATTTTGGGTGGTATAGGGTTGTAGTTCCTTATGGGTGGTATAGGGTGGGTGTTCTTTATGGGGGGTATAGGGTGGTTGTAGTGTGGTTGAACTTAAACAGACAGAACCTCTGTTGATGGGAGGGTTTTACAGCTTTGTCTTATTTTCTTATTTCTTATGGGTGGTATAGGGTGGGTGTTCTGTATGGGTGGTATAGGGTGGGCGTTATTTATGGGTGGTATAGGGTGGGTGTTCTGTATGGGTGGTATAGGGTGGGCGTTATTTATGGGTGGTATAGGGTGGTTGTTCTTCCAGGGTGGTATAGGATGGTAGCTTCTTATGGGTGGTATAGGGTGGGCGTTCTTTATGGGTGGTATAGGGTGGTCGTTCTTCAAGGGTGGTATAGGATGGTAGCTCTTTATGGGTGGTATCGGGGTAGTTATTTATGGGTGGTATGGGGTGGGTGATATTTATGGGTGGAATAGGGTGGGCGTTCTTTATGGGTGGTATATGGTGGGCGTTTTCAATGGGTGGTATAGGATGGGCGTTCTTTATGGGTGGTATAGGGCGGCCGTTCTTTATGGGTGGTATAGGGTGGGCGTTCTTTATGGGTGGTATAGGGTGGGCGTTCTTTATGGGTGGTATAGGGTGAGCGTTCTTCATGGGTGGTATAGGGTGGGCGTTCTTTATGATGTGGTATAGGTTGGGCGTTCTTTATGATGTGGTATAGGGTGGGCGTTCTTTATGATGTGGTATAGGGTGGGCGTTCTTTATGATGTGGTATAGGGTGGGCGTTCTTTATGATGTGGTATAGGGTGGGCGTTCTTTATGCTGTGGTATAGGGTGGGCGTTCTTTATGATGTGGTATAGGGTGGGCGTTCTTTATGATGTGGTATAGGGTGGGCGTTCTTTATGATGTGGTATAGGGTGGGCGTTCTTTATGATGTGGTATAGGGTGGGCGTTCTTTATGATGTGGTATAGGGTGGGTGTTCTTTATGATGTGGTATAGGGTGGGCGTTCTTTATGATGTGGTATAGGGTGGGCGTTCTTTATGATGTGGTATAGGGTGGGCGTTCTTTATGATGTGGTATAGGGTGGGCGTTCTTTATGATGTGGTATAGGGTGGGTGTTCTTTATGGGTGGTATAGGGTGGTAGTAGTGTGTTTGAACTTAAACAGACAGAACCTCTGTTGATGGGAGGGTTTTACAGCTTTGTCTTATTTTCTTATTTCTTTCTAAGCTGATTTTAGCCAAATAAGAGTTTTTCCATCAAATTGAGCCACCAAATGTACCATTTATTTATTTTACCAACGTATACTCGGGGGGTGAGAAACGTATTCAGGAGAAAATTCAGTCGTTTCTATTTATTCTGGATAAGACAATGAAAGGTTGAAAGGTTGAAACATTTCTGCTTCTGCACTACCTTTCTATCTATGAGGTGGTAACAGTAAATACATTTTATTTGTAGAGCACTTTCCATTACACAAAGAACTCCAAATGTTTTACAAACTGTTTTCCATACAGTGACGTGACAAACTTCAAGGCACTGACATAATTTTTTTTATTATCAATAGAATGAACTACACTGGCTACATTGTAGCTACATTTCATGGAGACAGCCTATGCTTGCTGCCTGTGAGTTACGTAGGTTTGACCTCAGTGACCTTTTAAAAGTCAATACCGGGGTCAAGCACTGATCGTGGCCTCCGGCCAAACGTTTTTGTGTATGATGATGACTATTGGTTAGAAATCAGGTGGGAACCTTTGGATCTCCTTCCATCACTAACCACATCAAACACTCCTACCAGTGTCTAAAATGGCACCCTATTCCCTACATAGTGCACTACTTTTGACCAGGGCACATCAAAGGCTCTGATCAAAAGTAGTGCCCTTTATATTCACAATGATAAGGTCCATTTGGGACGTGTCTTGAGCTACTTTCTTTCTGGAGATGGAATCACTTTATGAAGGCCTCATTTGCCTGCGGCTGCCTCGCAAATGGCACCCTATTCCCTATATAGTGCACTACTTTTGACCAGAGCCCATAGGACACTATAGGGAATAGGGTGCGATTTGGGACACATCCTAGGCTACTTCTTGGCTTTTCCTTTTGATCGGGACATTGGGATGGTGGTGTTGATTTTTAAATCAGTTTGGTTCCATAAACGACTCAGCATGACTCGTCATCACGTCCTGTACGGTGCATTGGTGAATCGTTTATAACAGAAGAACCAATTGATCGGATTCATCAATAATTCAATGGAATGATGATTTGTCTCACAATAGAAAGTGCTCTGTAGTTTCCTGCTGTGTGTTGGAGTGACTGTTCACTGAGCCGCAACCTCACTAGTCAAGGTCAGAAGATGATGTTGAAATGCTGAGTGGAAACCAGGACAGACCATTCCAGCTTCCTTCCTTCCTGGGTGGGTGCGTGGGTTGGTGGTGTTCTTTTTAGGACAGTTAAATGATGTAACGTGAATGGGAAATACTCAAATATCTCATGGTGAACACAGGATACAGCAGTAATGTTTCTGTTCAATGTAAGTAATTTCTCAACTAATTATTTGTTAGGTAAGATTTCCTTCTGTGAGCCAACTCCCTCAAACTTTTTTGCATCATCAATGTGCGTCATGTTGCAGTGACACCATAAAATGTGCCATATTCTAGAAAGCTTCATGAAAACTACACCTCACTGATTGTGTCTCCAGTCTAAAACAGCTGTGTTCTCAACAGAACAGAAGTCAAGTGGTCTATATAAAGATGATTCTTTCCTTATGTTAGCCTTCCTTCCTTCCTTCCTTCCTTCCTTCCTTCCTTCCTTCCTTCCTTCCTTCCTTCCTTCCTTCCTTCCTTCCTTCCTTCCTTCCTTCCTTCCTTCCTTCCTTCCTTCCTTCCTTCCTTCCTTCCTTCCTTCCTTCCTTCCTTCCTTCCTTCCTTCCTTCCTTCCTTCCTTCCTGCCATCCTTCCTTCCTACCTTCCTGCCTCCTTCCTGCCTGCCTACCTGCCTTCCTGCCTTCCGTCCTTCCTTCCTTCCTTCCTGCCTTCCTGCCTTCCTGCCTTCCTTCCTTCCTTCTTGCCTTCCAGCTTTCCTTCCTTCCTTCCTTCTTGCCTGCCCTCCTTCCTGCCTTCTTTCCTTCCCTCCTTCCTTCTTTCCTGCCTTCCTGCCCTCCTTCCTTCCTTCCTGCCTGCCTGCCTGCCTGCCTGCCTTCCTTCCTTCCTTCCTTCCTTCCTTCCTTCCTTCATTCCTTCCTTCCTGCCTCCCTTCCTTCCTGCCTTCCTGCCTTTCTTCCTTCCTGTTTTCCTTCCTTCCTTCCTGCCTGCCTTCCTTCCTTCCTTCCTTCCTTCCTTCCTTCCTTCCTTCCTTCCTTCCTGCCTTCCTTCCTTCCCGCCTTCCCGCCTTCCTTCCATCCTTCCTTCCATCCTTCCTTCCTTCCTTCCTTCCTTCCTTCCTTCCTTCCTTTCTTCCTTTCTTTCTTCCTTCCTTCCTTCCTTCCAGCCTTCCTTCCCTCCTTCCTTCCCGCCTTCCTGCCATCCTTCCTTCCTTCCTTCCTGCCTGCCTTCCTTCCTTCCTTCCTTCCTTCCTGCCTTCCTTCCTTCCCGCCTTCCCGCCTTCCTTCGATCCTTCCTTCCTTCCTTCCTTCCTTCCTTCCTTCCTTCCTTCCTTCCTTCCTTCCTTCTTGCCGTCTTTCCTTCCTGCCTTCCTTCCTGCCTTCCTTCCCTTCCTTCCTGCCCTCATTCCTTCCTTCCTTCCTTCCTGCCTTCCCTTCTTCCTACCTTCCTTCCTTCCTGCCTTCCTTCCTTCCTTCCTTCCTTCCTTCCTTCCTTCCTTCTTGCCTTCCTTCCTGCCTTCCTTCCTGCCTTCCTTCCTTCCTTCCTTCCTTCCCCTCTTCCTGCCTTCATTCCTTCCTTCCTTCCTTCCTTCCTACCTTCCTTCCTACCTTCCCGCCTTCCCGCCATCCTTCCTTCCTACCTTCCTGTCTCCTTCCTGCCTGCCTGCCTGCCTACCTTCCTTCCTGCCTTCCTTCCTTCCTTCCTTTCTTCCTTCCTTCCTTCCTTCCTGCCTTCCTTCCTTCCTTCCTTCCTTCCTTCCTTCCTTCCTACCTTCCTACCTTCCTTCCTGCCTTCCTGCCATCCTTCCTTCCTACCTTCCTGCCTCCTTCCTGCCTGCCTACCTGCCTTCCTGCCTTCCTTCCTTCCTTCCTGCCTTCCTGCCTTCCTTCCTTCCTTCTTGCCTTCCAGCTTTCCTTCCTTCCTTCCTTCTTCCTGCCTTCCTTCCTTCCCTCCTTCCTTCCTGCCTTCCTGCCCTCCTTCCTTCCTGCCTGCCTGCCTGCCTGCCTGCCTGCCTTCCTTCCTTCCTTCCTTCCTTCCTTCCTTCCTTCCTTCCTGCCTTCCTTCCTTCCCTCCTTCCTTCCTGCCTTCCTGCCCTCCTTCCTTCCTGCCTGCCTGCCTGCCTGCCTGCCTGCCTTCCTTCCTTCCTTCCTTCCTTCCTTCCTTCATTCCTTCCTTCCTTCCTTCCTTCCTTCCTTCCTTCCTTCCTTCCTCCCTCCCTCCCTTCCTTCCTTCCTGCCTTTCTTCCTTCCTGTTTTCCTTCCTTCCTTCCTGCCTGACTTCCTTCCTTCCTTCCTTCCCTCCTTCCTGCCTTCCTTCCTTCCCGCCTTCCCGCCTTCCTTCCATCCTTCCTTCCTTCCTTCCTTCCTTCCTTCCTTCCTTCTTGCCTTCTTTCCTTCCTGCTTTCCTTCCTGCCTTCCTTCCTTCCTTCCTGCCCTCATTCCATCCTTCCTTCCTGCCTTCCCTTCTTCCTACCTTCCTTCCTGCCTGCCTTCCTTCCTTCCTTCCTTCCTTCCTTCCTTCCTTCCTTCCTTCCTTCCTTCCTTCCTTCTTGCCTTCATTCCTTCCTTCCTGCCTTTCTTCCTGCCTTCCCTCCTTCCTGCCTTCATTCCTTCCTTCCCGCCTTCCAGCCTTCCTTCCCTCCTTCCTTCCCGCCTTCCTGCCATCCTTCCTTCCTTCCTTCCTGCCTTCCTTCCTTCCTTCCTTCCTGTCCACTCTTACCACAGCGACTGAAATGACAGCAACACTTAACAAAGAGTTGCAGTTAGTTTCAGAATGGGTGGCAAGGAATAAGTTAGTCCTAAATATTTCAAAAACTAAAAGCATTGCATTTGGGACAAATCATTTACTAAACCCTAAACCTCAACTAAATCTTGTAATGAATAATGTGGAAATTGAGCAAGTTGAGGAGACTAAATTGCTTGGAGTAATCCTGGATTGTAAACTGTCATGGTCAAAACATATTGATACAACAGTAGCTAAGATGGGGAGAAGTCTGTCCATAATAAAGCGCTGCTCTGCATTCTTAACAGCACTATCAACAAGGCAGGTCCTACAGGCCCTAGTTTTGTCGTACCTGGACTACTGTTCAGTCGTGTGGTCAGGTGCCACAAAGAGGGGACTGTGAAGCAACACAAACATAGACACATGCATACAAACACACGATAACATACGTAGCTGCCTTGGCAGCAGCTAATGGGGATCCATAATAAATACAAATATGTCTGTGTGAGCTGACTAACCAACAAGGCTGAGCAGCTGGTTGTCATGTTGATTCCTGAAGAGGGGACCTGTATTATTATGCTAGCAGGGCTCAGTATATACGACCTCTGACCTCCAGCCATACATTCCTTCAAAGTGTATTTGTGGAGGTAAAGGGGTCTCAGGGTCTGTGGCTCTGGGTCAGAAACAGTGTTGCGTGTTTTCAGACCCTTTCAGCAGCTGGAGCAGAGTGAGGAGAGGAGCGGAGCATGCCCAATTTGACTGGAGCCCAGAGCTAGATTCCCACAATTCCCAAAGGCTGGAGCGTCGGCGTTCTCGCCCGCTCCAATTTCGCTCCAGTAGCTCTCGCTTCATGAGCTCAGGGCGGGCCCGGCCCAGCATGCATTTGTAGTCTACTTGTGCGCTGCTATAGCCCCTTGCTTTAGCTACTGTCATGGAGTTCACTAAATATTGTCATAAAGAAACTGATAAAACACACAGGTGCTGAATCACTTACAAAGATGAGGACCAAGAGCAAGAGAGGGAGTGTGGTGATGTAGTGTCCACAACTAAAGAATCACTGTGGAATCTGAAAAGACACCTATCCTGAAAGCATGATGGTGTACTGCGTGCACATGCTAACAGAAAGGAACGAGCTGGGTGGATAACTAAGTGTGTTGTTGTAGCAAAGTATTTATAAACAACAACAAAAATGATCTCATCATTTTCTTTCTATTATCTATACAATAGGCCATCATTGATTTTGGCCCAATAGGCCTGGTATATTCCCACTTTCAAGGAGCTTTCCATTTTGATTGGGTTATTTTGCCTGGAAACCTTTAGGCCTACCTATATAAAAATATGTGTATCTCTGCCCAGCCTGGCAAGAGTGGCACGAAGGGTGTTTATCATCCCCAGTGGCTCTGCAAGGCGGAGAGGATATTCTACGCTGCTGGCCTGCTCTCCAGGCACCATCGAGAGGATATTCTACGCTGCTGGCCTGCTCTCCAGGCACCATCGAGAGGATATTTTACGCTGCTGGCCTGCTCTCCAGGCACCATCGAGAGGATATTCTACGCTGCTGGCCTGCTCTCCAGGCACCATCGAGAGGATATTCTACGCTGCTGGCCTGCTCTCCAGGCACCATCGAGAGGATATTCTACGCTGCTGGCCTGCTCTCCAGGCACCATCGAGAGGATATTCTACGCTGCTGGCCTGCTCTCCAGGCACCATCGAGAGGATATTCTACGCTACTGGCCTGCTCTCCAGGCACTATCGAGAGGATATTCTACGCTGCTGGCCTGCTCTCCAGGCACCATCGAGAGGATATTCTACGCTGCTGGCCTGCTCTCCAGGCACCATCGAGAGGATATTCTACGCTGCTGGCCTGCTCTCCAGGCACTATCGAGAGGATATTCTACGCTGCTGGCCTGCTCTCCAGGCACCATCGAGAGGATATTCTACGCTGCTGGCCTGCTCTCCAGGCACCATCGAGAGGATATTCTACGCTGCTGGCCTGCTATTCTACCATCCAGTGCGCAAGCATCACTCCATGAGCGGGATTTCCGATCACTCAACTCGGCTCGCATAGTCTGAAGACACAGCAACGGTGCACACACAGTGCAGAGAAGCACAAGGGGAGGGGGTGTTCGGCGGGAGAGGGGGGTGAAAACGCTACGTCGGGATCTGCAGCTGTGCCGCAGCAAGGCAAATTGGTGCTGTGACGTTGTCGCGAACAACGGTAAAACGTAATCTAGTGACTTCTAGCGATAAATCAAGGCCAATAGCAGATCTCACTGAAACATAGTTGGCGACACTGGTCAGTAAGCCCTAAGTAAGCCATCTGTGACTGGGATGAACTTGTTGACTGAGGGCTCTTCAAACACACTGGGCTACTTCCCGATTCCCCACCCTTCTGAAGTGTACACCTGCAGACTTCCCGTCATGAATTTAACAATGCTGGAAAACCCCTCCAGCAATTATTTCACCAATCAAATGCTTTTAAATCCATGATGGGACGTGTGCAGGTGTACACTTCAGAAGGGTGGGGAATCGGGAAGTAGCCCAACATGTTCATCCAATCATGCTCAACAGGGAGCAGCATACAGCTCAGCGTTGTGTTTGCTTTGACCTATAACCTGACCATGAATATCGGTCAGCTTCAGAGATATTGAGTTATTGAGTTCCAGTGTTAACAGAACAGAAGTTGACAGAAGGTCATTGAAGGTAATACTTATACTGAACAAAAATAAAAAAAGCAACATGTAAAGTGTTGGTCCCATCTTTCTTGAGCTAAAATAAAAGATCCCAGATATGTTCCAAATGCACAAAAAGCTTATTTCTCTCAAATTTTGTGCACAAATGTGTTTACATCTCTGTTAGTGAGCATTTCTCCTTTGCCAAGATAATCCATCCACCTGACAGCTGTGGCATATCAAGAAAAGCTGATTAAACAGCATGATCATTACACAGGTGCACCTTGTGCTGGGGACAATAAAAGACCACTCTAAAATGTGCTGTTTTGTCACACAAGTTTTGAGGGAGTGTGCAATTGGCTGATTGCAGGAATGTTCACCAGAGCTGTTGCCAGAGAATTTAATGTTAATTTCTCTACCATAAACTGCCTCCAATGTCATTTTAGAGAATTTGGCAGTATGTCCAACTGGCCTCACAACCGCAGACCACACCAGCCCAGGACCTGCACATCCGCTTCTTCACCTGCGGGATCGTCTCCTCCTCTCCTCCTCCTCTCCTCTCCTCTCCTCTTCTCCTCCTCTCCTCTCCTCTTCCTCTCCTCTCCTCTCCTCTCCTCTCCTCTCCTCTCCTCTCCTCTCCTCTCCTCTCCTCTCCTCTCCTCTCCTCTCCTCCTCTCCTCCTATCGTCTCCTCTCCTCCTCCTCTCCTTAGCTCTTTCTTTCCTTTAAAGGGTTAATCTGCTCTACTGCACCAATCTTTAATGTGGACACGGTGTGAAGGGTGTGTTACGAAATGGCTTTCTGTGTTTATCAGTAGCTAGTCTGCCAGCTAGTTTCATAACAAGTGGAGTAGATGAAAGATTGAGAACACTAAAGTACACTGAGTGCTCTTTCCGTGATATAGGCTGACCAGGTAAATCCAGGTGAAAGCTATGATCCCTTATTGATGTCACTTGTTAAATCCATTTCAATCAATGTAGATGAAGGGTAGGAGACAGGTTAAAGAAGGATTTTTAACCCTTGAGACAATTGAGACATGGATTGTCTATGTGTGCCATTCAGAGGGTGAATGGGAAAGACAAAAAAATGTAAGTGCCTTTGAACGGGGTATGGTAGTAGGTGCCAGGCGCACCGTTTTGAGTGTGTCAATAACTGCAATGCTGCTGGGTTTTTCACGCTCAACAGTTTCTCATGTGTATCAAGAATGGTCCACCACCCAAAGGACATCCACTGTGGGAAGCATTGGAGTCAACATGGGCCAGCATCCCTGTGGAACGCTTTCAACACCTTGTAGAGTCCATGCCCCGACGAATTGAGGCTGTTCTGAGGGCAAAAGGGGTTCAACTCAATATTAGGAATTTATTCCTAATGTTTTGTCCACTCAGTGTATGTCTTCTTGGGTTGTTTGATGGATTTCAAACCAAACCAACATGGAGGACAGCGCTAGCTGACTTTGGTTTGGACTTACATTTACATTTTAGTCATTTAGCAGACGCTCTTATCCAGAGCGACTTACAGTTAGTGAATGCATACATGTTTATTTTTTATTTTTCATACTGGCCCCCCGTGGGAAACGAACCCACATCCCTGCCGGCCAAACCCTCCCCTACCTTGGACGACGCTGGACCAATTGTGCGCCGCCCATGGGTCTCCCGGTCGCGGCCGGCTGCGACAGAGCCTGGACTCGAAACAGGATCTCTAGTGGCACAGCTAGCACTGCGATGCAGTGCCTTAGACCACTGCGCCACTCG
Source organism: Coregonus clupeaformis (assembly GCF_020615455.1). NCBI lineage: Eukaryota > Metazoa > Chordata > Actinopteri > Salmoniformes > Salmonidae > Coregonus > Coregonus clupeaformis. The sequence goes on from NC_059206.1 coordinate 65,258,826, forward strand.
GGAGTCTTGGTGTGAGATAGGCTGTAATTAAAGCCCAACATGGAGGACAGCGCTAGCTGACTTTGGTTCGGACATGTTGTGAGATGAGCTGTAATAAAAGCGATCTGACTCTTGCCTCAAACCTTCATCACCATTTGTTTGGCTAGCTTGTTGTGTAGACGGTCAACTCTGTCTAGACTAGAATGTCCAGAATAATATTTTTGTCCTTGAGCCCTTCCCCTGCTGCCTGCGACAGACTAAGGCTCTGTCCCAAATGGCACCCTATTCCCTACATAGTGCACTACTTTTGACCAAAGCCCCTATGGGCCCAGGTCAAAGTAGTGCATTACATAGGGAATAGGGTGCCATTTGAGCCCTACACCCACTCTGCTGCCGCCTGCGGCCTCAGACTAAGTGCTGTTGTTGGCAGGGCGTCACGGTTACCTTCACCGTAGTAACTAGTGGGCAGGAGAGCAGAGGAGAGATATAGGGTGTGTCCCAAAGGGAACTCTTTACACCCTATTCCCTTTATAGTGCACTATGGACTCTGGTTAAAAGTAGTGCACTAAATGGGGAATAGGGTTCCATTTGGCACGAACACATTATTACCACAGAGAAGCTTCTAGAAAGCCTTCTGTCAGATGTTATGGGCAGCACAGTAGGTTATGACTAGGTGCTATTGTATGTGTCACGGATAAACAGGACCTACCCCTAGACCCACCATCTGCAGACTGCTGACCTGTCATCATGTGTTGACGCTGGCCTGAGGGGACAGTGAATGAACCCAATACATTCAGTTGCATGTAACGTCACAACAAGATTCAATTTCGATTTTCCAAGAAGGATGTGTGATAGCATTCCATACAGGATGTAGTCTGAAACGTCGCAGAACACTGATGAAAGATGCCAGGATCTTTACAGTGTGGTCACATGAAACGTTGGAAAGGTATGTCTGGAATATAAACCTTTGTCCTCACAATTCAGTCTACAACAATAATCTGATGAACTTGGAGCCCTCTGGAGAACACGCACATACTCACAATACCTTTTATCAACGTTCTGCCCTTCTGACAGAAATGTCTTCCCTTCAACTCTTCATAAAGCCCTCATTCAGCAGTACATTCATTATGTGTGTGTGTGTGTGTGTGTGTGTGTGCATATTCATGTGTGTGTGTGCGTGTGTGTTAACCCTGTGTATAGTGTAGTGTGTTAACCCTGTGTATAGTGTAGTGTGTTAACCCTGTGTATAGTGTAGTGTGTTAACCCTGTGTGCAGTGTGTTAACCCTGTGTGTAGTGTGTAGTGTAGTGTGTTAACCATGTGTGTAGTGTGTTAACCCTGTGTGTAGTGTAGTGTGTCAACCCTGTGTGTAGTGTGTTAACCATGTGTGTAGTGTAGTGTGTTAACCCTGTGTGTAGTGTAGTGTGTTAACCCTGTGTGTAGTGTGTTAACCCTGTGTGTAGTGTGTTACCCCTGTGTGTAGTGTAGTGTGTTAACCCTGGGTGTAGTGTGGTGTGTTAACCCTGTGTGTAGTGTGTTAACCCTGTGTGTAGTGTAGTGTGTTAACCCTGTGTGTAGTGTGTTAACCCTGTGTGTAGTGTGTTAACCCTGGGTGTAGTGTGTTAACCCTGTGTGAAGTGTAGTGTGTTAACCCTGTGTGTAGTGTGGTGTGTTAATCCTGTGTGTAGTGTGTTAACTGTGTGTGTAGTGTAGTGTGTTAATCCTGTGTGTAGTGTGTTAACCCTGTGTGTAGTGTGGTGTGTTAACCCTGGGTGTAGTGTGGTGTGTTAACCCTGGGTGTAGTGTAGTGCGTTAACCCTGGGTGTAGTGTAGTGTTTTAACCCTGTGTGTAGTGTGTTAACCACTGCGCCAACCTCCCGAGTGGCGCAGTGGTCTAAGACACTGCATCGCAGTGCTAGCTGTGCCACTAGAGATCCTGGTTCGAATCCAGGCTCTGTCGTAGCCGGCCGCGACCGGGAGACCCATGGGGCGGCGCACAATTGGCCCAGCGTCGGGGTAGGGGAGGGAATGGCCGGCAGGGGATGTAGCTCAGTTGGTAGAGCATGGTGTTTGCAACGCCAGGGTTGTGGGTTCGATAAAATAATGTATGCGCTAACTGTAAGTCGCTCTGGATAAGAGCGTCTGCTAAATGACTAAAATGTAAAAATGTAAATGTGTGTTACCCCTGTGTGTAGTGTAGTGTGTTAACCCTGTGTGTAGTGTGTTAACCTTGTGTGTAGAATGTTAACCCTGTGTGTAGTGTGTTAACCTTGTGTGTAGTGTAGTGTGTTAACCCTGTGTGCAGTGTGTAGTGTAGTGTGTTAACCCTGTGTGTAGTGTGTTAACCTTGTGTGTAGTGTAGTGTGTTAACCCTGTGTGCAGTGTGTAGTGTAGTGTGTTAACCCTGTGTGTAGTGTGTTAACCCTGTGTGTAGTGTGTTAACACTGTGTGTAGCGTAGTGTGTTAACCCTGGGTGTAGTGTAGTGTGTTAACCCTGTGTGTAGTGTGTTAACCCTGTGTGTAGTGTGTTAACCCTGTGTGTAGTGTAGTGTGTTAACCGTATGTGTAGTGTGTTAACCCTATGTGCAGTGTGTTAACCCTGTGTGTAGTGTGTTAACCCTGTGTGTAGTGTGTTAACCCTGTGTGTAGTGTGTTACCCCTGTGTGTAGTGTAGTGTGTTAACCCTGTGTGTAGTGTGTTAACCCTGTGTGTAGTGTGTTAACCCTGTGTGTAGTGTGTTACCCCTGTGTATAGTGTAGTGTGTTAACCCTGTGTGTAGTGTGTTAACCCTGTGTGTAGTGTGTAGTGTAGTGTGTTAACCCTGTGTTGTAGTGTGTTAACGCTGTGTGTAGTGTAGTGTGTTAACCCTGTGTGTAGTGTAGTGTGTTAACCCTGTGTGTAGTGTGTTAACCCTGTGTGTAGTGTGTTAGCCCTGTTTGTAGTGTGTTAATGCTGTGTGTAGTGTAGTGTGTTAACCCTGTGTGCAGTGTGTTAACCCTGTGTGTAGTGTGTAGTGTAGTGTGTTAACCGTGTGTGTAGTGTAGTGTGTTAATCCTGTGTGTAGTGTGTTAACCCTGTATGTAGTGTGTTAACCCTGTGTGTAGTGTGTTAACCCTGGGTGTAGTGTAGTGTGTTAACGCTGTGTGTAGTGTGTAGTGTGTAGTGTAGTGTGTTAACCCTGTGTGTAGTGTGTAGTGTAGTGTGTTAACCGTGTGTGTAGTGTAGTGTGTTAACCCTGTGTGTAGTGTGTAGTGTAGTGCGTTAACCGTGTGTGTAGTGTGTTAACCCTGTGTGTAGTGTGTAGTGTAGTGTGTTAACCGTGTGTGTAGTGTGTTAACCGTGTGTGTAGTGTGTTAACCCTGTGTGTAGAGTAGTGTGTTAACCCTGTGTGTAGTGTAGTGTGTTATCCCTGTGTGTAGTGTGTAGTGTAGTGTGTTAACCGTGTGTGTAGTGTGTTAACCCTGTGTGTAGTGTGTAGTGTAGTGTGTTAACCGCGTGTGTAGTGTAGTGTGTTAACCCTGTGTGTAGTGTGTTAACCCTGTGTGTAGAGTAGTGTGTTAACCCTGTGTTGTAGTGTGTTAACCCTGTGTTGTAGTGTGTTAACCCTGTGTGTGGTGTAGTGTGTTAACCCTGTGTGTAGTGTGTTAACCCTGTGTGTAGTGTAGTGTGTTAACCCTGTGTTGTAGTGTGTTAACCCTGTGTGTAGTGTAGTGTGTTAACCCTGTGTGTAGTGTAGTGTGTTAACCCTGTGTTGTAGTGTGTTAACCCTGTGTTGTAGTGTGTTAACCCTGTGTTGTAGTGTGTTAACCCTGTGTGTGGTACTACAGTATTCATGTCTGAACATGCACTCCCATGGTAGTCCTCCAGCTGAGGCATATGACAGCCAGTTGGGTGCTAAGTGACTGTTACCCCGGCAACACAAACCCCTGTCCCTCCAGCAGGTTAGTTCCAGAAGGTCCATCCATTCCAAACACTCAACAGAACTGGCAAGTGTTCTCCTGCAGAACAGGAAGGATTTCATTCAATAGGCATTTGTTCTTTAAAGTTTAAACTGACACCAGTCATGTTATTGAACCTTTATTTTACCAGGGAGTCATACTGAGACCAAGGTCTCTTTTACAGATCATAATTATGTTTGTAATAACCATGTTATATAAGACTGTTGTACAGAAAAAGACAGGACGTTTTGCCACAAAAAACTGTTCTGAAACAAATGTGAAAGAGAACCAATTTCAAGTAGACCTAAATGTATTTCTACAACAATGTACAATAGAGCAGAGGCAAAACAGAGAATAAATATATAAAATGCATATAGGCTATGATAAAGGCTATATAAATCATGAATTATTCAACACTCCCATATGCTCGGAAGGAGTTACGTGTCAAAGTTATCTAATCATGAAGAATGTTATCTATTTGTAGGAGGGGCCCAAAATAAAACGTGTGGCCACGAGCAAGCCGCCAAACTATGCGAAAGTTTTCTCTGGCGCCCGGCGATACACAACACACATAGATCAGTCACGTGGATCGCGCAGACCCTCTACAACCTATTTCCGTGCTCCCTCCTCTCTATTACATAAAATCGGATTCTATTCGCAACTCGTTTTGGCAGCTCTCCAGACGTCCTCAGGGAACCGGTGCTCGCGCTGTGTGACGTTATGTCATTGCTCGCGCGCTGGAGCGCAACGCAACAAGCGCGAGCGTTTTGAGTTTCCACTAGTTACCACAGCCACAAAGTCAAAATTGTCGGTATCGTACAAATGTGCTTTTGGTCTTAATTTAAGGTTAGGCATAAGGTTATCAGTTTACTAAAGGTTAGGGTTAGGGTTAAGTTTAAAATCACATTTTAAGAAGAGAAATTGTAGAAATAGATGGGGGGTTTATGCTTTGTGGCTGTGGTAACTAGTGACGAACAGCTGTTTCTGCAGACGCAAGAGAAACACGCTTCTCGGAGCTCCCTGCCATCCAGGACCTCTATTCCAGGTGGTTTCAGAGGAAGGCCCCCAAAAATTATCAGACTCCATCCACCCAAGCAGACTGCAGTGGCGTGTATTCATGGATGCCAAGGGAAGCCTGGCTTCCAAAAAGATTGACCAAGATAAACAAAACAAATTATGTATCTTTCATCTCTCTGTGTTGTCATAATTTTCCTTCAATTCGTAAGAGGCTGAATGTACTGTAGCGCCCCTCTGTCTCCTTATGTAAAGGCCATCTAACTGATGCAGTCTGGTCAGAAAGAGTATGACACTGTAGCTGCCCGTAGCATTGAATATAAGGGAAGCCAGCGAGCATTTGGCCTCTCTTGATAAAAAATAGTTAAAATTATAGCGAATCATCGTTGAGCTTAACTGAGTGAACTCAACTGTGAATGGTCCTGGCACACCAAAATAAAAAAGTGGAAAGGGATGCCAGTTTGGATTTGGCTTCACTCCTATCACAGAGAAATACGTCATTGACAGAAACGACTTAAATTGTTGCTGTCCTCCTGTGGCTAGCTAGCTAGCTAAAATTGGCCCCTATATTAGCCACGGATGGAGATAGGGATTTGGACTTTACTTTAATTCTCCGTACTGGCCAATGATTATAATCACACACACACACACACACACACACACACACACACACACACACACACACACACACACACACACACACACACACACACACACACACACACACACACACACACACACATCAGAACCATGGACAGCCACATCATATTTAGCTTACGTTGATTGGACTAAATTGTTTTTTGGTATCGTTTAGTTGTCACTGTATTAGACTAAGCAGAGGTGATTTGATGATGTTGAAATGTTGACGTTGAACTGGTGTTGGAATAGTGGAGGCAGCTTTGCGACTTGCGGTAACGCTCCGTGTTTCTAAATCAATAGTTGTTTAGTGGTCTGAAAATGTCATAAACATTAACTTGCTTGACCGTGCTGTAGGTCATGTAACTGTTTGTTACATGCAATATACTTTGTGGTTGCTCTCCGGTTTTGTGATTAAACAAAGGTGTGGTTGAATTTATTCTGCCACTGTGTCTTCTTATTGTCTCAGCCTTAGGCCAATATATCACGGTGTCAAGGCACATGAACTAACAGGTTATAGAGCAAACAACGCAATTATCACAACACATCGGTTGTAATATGGCTTTTTTCCTGGCTTGCCTTCCCCAGTGATTTGGCCCCACACCTACTACTTATATTTGTGTTTATCTGCGTTGTTGGAAAAGGACCGTAAGCATTTCACTGTTAGTCTACACCTGTTATTTATGAAGCAAGTGACAAAATAAAATTAGATTTTTCAACCGTCAGTAAAACAGTACACTGTGTCGCCACAAAAAAAAAACAGACCATTCTAGTGGACCATCATTGAATGTCACGTGACTACAGAAAGTCAGGCTTTTATGCACTCACACGTACCCCAGGTTACTATGACATACTGAAGGTTACACACCCCATAGTGTTACTGTAGGTTACACACCATTAGTTTGGATCAAGGTTAAATGTCAGTCTAAGGATGGTGCTGCCACTTAGTGGTGAGATATGGTACTACAGACAGCCAGGGCCATGTGAAGCTGATGGCAGCTGCTCTGCTAAGCTCCAGGAAGAGGCTATCATTCACTGTGCTGTTGCTGAGCTCTGGGGCAGATTACATAAAGCCTTACATAATGTTACCATTTAGCCACATGTGAGCCGAAAAAAGTCCTAAAGACCCGGGTGCCTGCCTGGAAAAAAGGTGGGCCGAACATGTGGCTGCTGTGTTTTTGATTTTATTATAGGGCAGGCGGGGTTAGGAGGGAGGGAGGGGTTAGGAGGAGGGAGGGGTTAGGAGGGAGGGAGGGAGGGGTTAGGAGGAGGGAGGGGTTAGGAGGGAGGGAGGGGGTTAGGAGGAGGAGGGAGGGGTTAGGAGGAGGAGGGGTGAGGAGGGAGGGAGGGGTTAGGAGGAGGAGGGAGGGGTTAGGAGGAGGAGGGGGTGAGGAGGAGGGAGGGGGTTAGGAGGAGGGAGGGAGGGGTTAGGAGGTGGGAGGGGTTAGGAGGGAGGGAGGGGTTAGGAGGAGGAGGGAGGGGTTAGGAGGAGGAGGGGTGAGGAGGAGGGAGGGGTTAGGAGGAGGGAGGGGGTTAGGAGGAGGGAGGGAGGGGTTAGGAGGAGGGAGGGAGGGGTTAGGAGGAGGGAGGGGTTAGGAGGAGGAGGGAGGGGTTAGGAGGAGGGAGGGGTTAGGAGGGAGGGAGGGGTTAGGAGGAGGGAGGGAGGGGTTAGGAGGAGCGAGGTGTTAGGAGGAGGGAGGGGTTAGGAGGGAGGGAGGGGTTAGGAGAAGGAAGGAGTTAGGAGGAGGGAGGGGTTAGGAGGAGGGAGGAGTTAGGAGGAGGGAGGGGTGAGGAGGAGGGAGGGGTTGGGAGGAGGGAGTTGTTAGGAGGAGGGAGGGGTTAGGAGGGAGGGAGGTGTTAGGAGGAGGGAGGGGTTAGGAGGAGGGAGGGGTTAGGAGGGAGGGAGGAGTTAGGAGGGAGGGAGGTGTTAGGTGGGAGGGAGGGATAGGAGGAGGGAGGGGTTAGGAGGAGGGAGGGGTTAGGAGGAGGGAGGGGTTAGGAGGGAGCGAGGTGTTAGGAGGTGGAAGGGGTTAGGAGGAGGGAAATGGGGGAAGGGGGGGCATTTGAACCATAGACTTGCCCATAACTTGCAAAGAGAGAAGGGTGGAGCTCTTCGTTCCGGTTCCGATCTCTTCCCTTAACACATATGGACCCGGAACTTAATCGAACATCTGACAATTACGCAAGACTTTAGTTCTGGGTTAACCGAGATTAGACAACGTTTGGCAACTGAACGTGGCCCAGGTGAGAGATGGTGAGAGGGGATGAGTGACAGACTCTCTAGCTCCCCCGGTAGGTACTGTAGGAGAAGCGGCTGCAGAGCAGAGGAACATGGAACTTCTGACTGTGGTCCGTTATGGTGAAGCCTATCTCGACATATGGGTAGAAAGAGGTCTCTCCCAGACTCTCCCGGCATCGGCCCGTCTCAAAGCGCATCTTGTACACCGCTGGAGTGAAAGCTTCTCTGGTGATGAGTCCTGGGCAACGCCCATCATCATTAGTAGTCCCTGTGGTGAGAAGGTTCCAGAGTGAAGTGGAGGGATCCAGGCGATGCAGGCTGAGGGCCATGTGGGCTCCAGGGACTCCAATCCCGGTGTTCAGGGCGTGAGTGGTCAGGGGGCTGTATGGAGCTGCCATCTTTGCACACTTGTATTCACCCAAAAGATGATCCTTCGTGTGCTGTAATCTGCTGGTACTCGTGCACGCTGATTTCAAAGTCGACCCAAACAAGTTTCCCCTCTAATGAGAAGTATGGCATTTATGGTGAATTAACCCATGTTTTGACTGCAGTTCGGCCATGCGTTGCCGCCCGATAGCCTCCAATTAGTCGTCTGCCATTGTACATGTTGACAGTCACACTCCACACATACGGTATGTATATAAATGTTGACAGTCACACTCCCCACATACGGTACATATATAAATGTTGACAGTCACACTCCCCACATACGGTATGTATATAAATGTTGACAGTCACACTCCACACATACGGTATGTATATAAATGTTGACAGTCACACTCCCCACATACTGTATGTATATAAATGTTGACAGTCACTCTCCACACATACGGTATGTATATAAATGTTGACAGTCACACTCCACACATACGGTATGTATATAAATGTTGACAGTCACTCTCCACACATACGGTACGTATATAAATGTTGACAGTCACTCTCCACACATACGGTATGTATATAAATGTTGACAGTCACACTCCACACATACGGTATGTATATAAATGTTGACAGTCACACTCCCCACATACGGTATGTATATAAATGTTGACAGTCACACTCCACACATACGGTATGTATATAAATGTTGACAGTCACACTCCACACATACGGTATGTATATAAATGTTGACAGTCACACTCCCCACATACGGTATGTATATAAATGTTGACAGTCACTCTCCACACATACGGTATGTATATAAATGTTGACAGTCACACTCCACACATACAGTATGTATATAAATGTTGACAGTCACTCTCCACACATACGGTACGTATATAAATGTTGACAGTCACTCTCCACACATACGGTATGTATATAAATGTTGACAGTCACTCTCCACACATACGGTATGTATATAAATGTTGACAGTCACACTCCACACATACGGTATGTATATAAATGTTGACAGTCACACTCCACACATACGGTATGTATATAAATGTTGACAGTCACACTCCACACATACGGTATGTATATAAATGTTGACAGTCACACTCCCCACATACGGTATGTATATAAATGTTGACAGTCACTCTCCACACATACGGTATGTATATAAATGTTGACAGTCACACTCCACACATACGGTATGTATATAAATGTTGAAAGTCACACTCCACACATACGGTATGTATATAAATGTTGACAGTCACACTCCACACATACGGTATGTATATAAATGTTGACAGTCACACTCCACACACATCAGTACCTCACTAACCACAATAAAGGAAGATGATGTTAGGAGCTTTACGCTGACTCACTGGTGTTCGGTAGCTTTTTATTCACCACTGTTTAATGAACAGAGTTTATGTTTCAGAGTACAATGTTTATTAAGCTTATATTCCAATATTTATATCAAAAATGTAACCTCAATCTGTTATTACTTTTTTTACAGTATTTCTACTATTATTTATATTATATTATTATTATTATTATTATTATTATTATTATTATTATTATTATTATTATTATATGTTTCTACTTCTTCTTCTTCTTCATCCCCAGGTGCTGACAAACACAGAGCAGACAAGGACAACAAGATGGCCGTCGGGACGACCTAGGAGGAAAGAACGATTAGAGAAATTAACTGTCGTACATAGTAGAGTATTATTTAAAGGTCACACTCTCTTCTGCTACAATTCCAATCATGTAGGATATCAATTGGACATGGAAATTCAAGGGGAAAATGTGATATTTTGTCTCCTATTTCAAGGTTAATTTTTTTGGGGGGGGATTTCATTCAATAGACCAGGGATGGGCCACTTTGATAGGGGTGGGGGGCCACAAAACATCAGAACTCATCATGAGGGCCACAGTGGCTCGCAGGTCTGCGTTACTACTACTACTAATAACAATAATAATAATATGCCATTTAGCAGACGCTTTTATCCAAAGCGACTTACAGTCATGTGCGCATACATTTTTATGTATGGGTGGTCCCGGGGATCGAACCCACTACCCTGGTGTTACAAGCGCCATGCTCTACCAATTGAGCTACTACATGTGCATACCCCCCCCACCACCCACCACCACCCCCCCCACCACCACCACCTCCACCTCCACCACCACCTCCAACACCACCACCTCCACCACCACCACCACCACCACCACCACCACCACCACCACCTCCACCACCACCACCACCACCACCTCCACCACCACCACCTCCACCACCACCACCACCATCACCAACACTACCACCACCACCTCCAACACCACCACCTCCACCACCACCACCACCTCCACCACCACCACTACCACCACCACCACCCCCCCCCCACCACCACCTCCACCTCCACCACCACCATCACCAACACTACCACCACCACTACCACCACCACCACCACTACCACCACCACCACCTCCACCACCACCACCACCACTACCACCACCACCACCACTACCACCACCACCACCTCCACCACCACCACCACCACTACCACCACCACCACCACTACCACCACCACCACCTCCACCTCCACCACCACCATCACCAACACTACCACCACCACTACCACCACCACCACCACTACCACCACCACCACCTCCACCACCACCACCACCTCCAACACCACCACCACCACCACCAGTTCTACACATTTTGCCATGAGGCGTGGAGAAAATGTTGCAGTTTTAAAGCACATTTCCTGCAATTCTACACATTTTGCAATGGGGTGGAGAGAAAGTGTTTAATATGATATCTGAGTGAGACTGAATATCAAAATCAATGGGGGCCCCTGGCTGGTCATTTGACCATGATTACTACATTTCCATATCTGGCTGCTAGACTCATTTAGCAATCTGACATGGTTAATCTGAGTGACTATCAGTGACTGACATAACGAGAGAAAAACTGCTGATGCGCAATCAAATTTCTAAATTGCACTTGGGTATTCTACTACTCGCTTTGGATAAAAGCGTCTGCTAAATGGCATATTATATTATTATATTGTACTACAGTACGTTGAGACCCACGACTGAGTTTCAAAACAATATATATATATTTTGTCTTTTTATTATGATGTTTTTGTTATTGATCCGAGGGCCTTCTAAAGGCATTCCACACAGCTGGCCGTCCCTGCAGTAGACCTATACACCCTGTGGATCTACCTGACTGATCCCACCTGGCCGTCCCTGCAGTAGACCTATACACCCTGTGGATCTACCTGACTGATCCCACCTGTTCCTCCCTGCAGTAGACCTATACACCCTGTGGATTTACCTGACTGATCCCACCTGTTCGTCCCTGCAGTAGACCTATACACCCTGTGGATCTACCTGACTGATCCCACCTGTTCGTCCCTGCAGTAGACCTATACACCCTGTGGATCTACCTGACTGATCCCACCTGGCCGTCCCTGCAGTAGACCTATACACCCTGTGGATTTACCTGACTGATCCCACCTGTTCGTCGGCAAGGAAGTGATGGGATCTAAAGACACAGAAAATACCAAACTCCCCATGAGAAGATGCAAATACACATAAACAAAGTATAAACAAAGTATAAACAAAGTATAAATAAAGTATACAATATCTACAAACAAACTCACCTGTCTTCATGGCTAGCTCGATGCTAAAGTCAGAGAACTCGTGTCTCTTGCTAACGGAGCAGACGTGAGATCCGAAGTCTTGCGTTCTGACCTCTGTGATGCCGAGAGTGATCCTCCTAGGCGTGTAGTCCAGTGAGTAGCCCTGGGTGCAGTTCTGGTAGGCCTTAAAATAACATAACAATATAACAATATACGCCATTTAGCAGACGCTTTTTATCCAAAGCAGCTTACAGTCATGCATGCATACATTTTTCGTGAGGGTGGTCCCAGCGGGAATCGAATCCACAACCCTTGGCGTTGCAAGCGCCATGCTCTATCAAAACTGTATTGTCTATTAGGTTTTCACAAAATGGACGTTTTGTCTTTGGCGCTCTGGCTTACAGGGTAAAACACAAGCATAAACAAAAAAGAAGACATATAACATTCCACACCTTATGTTTGATGTAGTGGCAGAGGAGTGTGTTGCCTGGTCCTCTCCACTGCACAGACAGCAGTGGGATGTCCTGGTGGTCTTCATAGCTGTAGTAACATGGGAACTGTACTGTGTTGCCCGGCTGAGACAGGACTTTAACTGCACTGCCTAGGGTCAGAGTCACATATCAGATACCCACGCAGCCCCATAGCCAGTGCTCACATGAGACATACCGATGTATACTTGGTTATTTACTCAGACGTGATAAAAAAAGGGTTATTATTTAATTTTTGATACATTTTACATAGTAATTATACACTTTTGTAATTGAGATGTCAGCATTATACCAGGTATTATACATTATGTTGAATTCTATTCATATCATGATCTAAATCTTTTGTCAGGAGACTTACCTTTGACAACCAGGTGTGACATCACCAGTCCAAGAGACAGCGCTGCTATCTTTCTACCAATAACAGTCAACAGTTTGCCCCACATTGGTCTGGCAGGCGACTGGTTATTATAACTATACACCCATTTATTTCTCTGATCGGGATCAGAGATACCTCAGACTACAGAAGAGGAGTCACGTCTGTTAAATAAATATCACTTTTGTTTTTTAATAACCTGTCCTGACTTGAGCGTTGGCATTGTGTACTAAATCCGTAGTTACCATTACAGGAAGGTACCTAATGTTTGGGATCATGTAATTCAATCACACCTGCAATGGGGGGGCCACCCCTACAGCCATATGTATTTTTTTAGAGCATTTATTTGAGGGGGAAAGTGGAAGCTGATAAGAAAGCATATTTTTGTTAAAAGTAAAACCAACGCAGTTCAGCCATCGGAAAAAAATAATGAGGATTTTATTTCAAAATGGCTTCCTATGGGCTCAGGAACCAATCACAACGGCAGGGGTGGACCATTTTGAGGGATTTATAGTAAAGACATGTAATTTAACTGTAAAAAAATGTATTACCTTTTAACGTGCCATGAACACAACCAGTCATTTAGTTTTCATCTGATTGTCAAACAAATCACTTCAAAAAGGAGATAATCTTCGCACGTTCATACCAAAATGATTCCAGCATCCGAATGGTGCGGTGTGCACCCGCCAACTTTTCCTCAGTTGCAACTATGAACTGAAACTCTCTCACCGGAGAAAGCATCCAAGCGAGCGTAATAGAGTCCCTCTGTCTTACTGCGTGCTGTTCCTTCCCTCTGCTGTCCGACTCATCCCAAACCATCTCAATTGGGTTGAGGTCGGGGGATTGTGGAGGTCAGGTCATCTGATGCAGCACTCCATCGCTCTCCTTCTTGGTCAAATAGCCTTTACACAGCCTGGAGGTGTGTTGGGTCATTGTCCTGTTGAAAAACAAATGATAGTCCCACTAAGCCCAAACCAGACGGGATGGCGTATCGCTGCAGAATGCTGTGGTAGCTATGCTGGTTAAGTGTGCCTTGAATTCTAAATAAATCACAGATAGTGTCACCAGCAAAGCACCCCCACACCATAACACCTCCTCCTCCATGCTTTACGGTGGGAACTACACATGTGGAGATAATCCGTTCACCCACACCGCAGCTCACAAAGACACGGCGGTTGGAACCAAAAATCTCAAATTTGGACTCCAGACCAAAGGACACATTTCCATTTCTAATGTCCATTGCTTGTGTTTCTTGGCCCAAGCAGGTCTCTTCTTCTTATTGGTGTCCTTTAGTAATGCTTTCTTTGCAGCAATTCGACCATGAAGGCCTGATTCATACAGTCCCCTCTGAACAGTTGATGTTGAGATGTGTCTGTGACTTGAACTCTATGAAGCATTTATTTGGGCTACACTTTCTGAGGCTGGTAACTCTAATGAACTTATCCTCTGCAGCAGAGGTAACTCTGGGTCTTCCATTCCTGTGGCGGTCCTCATGAGATCCAGTTTATCATGGCGCTTGATGGATTTTGCGACTGCACTTGAAGAAACTTTCAAAGTTCTTGAAATGTTCTGGATTGACTGATCTTCATGTTTTAAAGTAATGATGGACTGTCATTTCTCTTTGCTTATTTGAGCTGTTCTTGCCATAATATGGACTTGGTCTTTTACCAAATAGAGCTATCTTCTGTATACCCCCCCTACCTTGTCACAACACAACTGATTGGCTCAAACGCATTAAGAAGGAAATCAATTCCACAAATTAACTTTTAAGAAGGCACACCTGTTAATTGAAATGCATTCAAGGTGACTACCTCATGAAGCTGGTTGGGAAAATGCCAAGAGTGTGCAAAGCTGTCATCAAGGCAAAAGGTGGCTATTTGAAGAATCGCAAATATAAAATTTATTTAGATTTGTTTAACACTTTTTTGGTTACTACATGATTCCATATGTGTTCTTCCATAGTTTTGATGTCTTCACTATTATTCTACATTTAAACTTTTTTTTTTTTATAATAAAAAACCCTTGAATGCGTAGGTGTGTCCAAACTTTATATATATTATACATATGTTTTTAAAATATATTTCCCTTTATTATTTTCCCCTAACCCTACCACCCCTCCCCTAATTGATAGACAACAACACTTAGGCTTCTACTTCCAGTTTATACATACTGTTTACATTTTACGGACACAGTACATATTACGTAAATTATCTTTCGTTTGTTTTTAGTCCCATCCTTCAGCTACCCTCAAACCCTCCCATCTATCTCTGAAGACCACCCAGTTTGGATTTCTATTTGGAAGTATGTGTTGAGGTGTCTGTCCTATTCTGAGATATATATTTATATATTTTAAATCACTTGTGGATGCTACCATGATTACGGATAATCCTGAGTGAATCGTGAATAATGACACTTGAGAAAGTTACAGAGGGTCAAAGATCATACCCCCAAGACATGCTAACCTCCCCTGTTACTGCTAATGGTGAGAGGTTAGATCATACCCCCAAGACATGCTAACCTCCCCTGTTACTGCTAATGGTGAGAGGTTAGATCATACCCCCAAGACATGCTAACCTCCCCTGTTACTGCTAATGGTGAGAGGTTAGATCATACTCCCAAGACATGCTAACCTCCCCTGTTACTGCTAATGGTGAGAGGTTAGATCATACCCCCAAGACATGCTAACCTCCCCTGTTACTGCTAATGGTGAGAGGTTAGATCATACTCCCAAGACATGCTAACCTCCCCTGTTACTGCTAATGGTGAGAGGTTAGATCATACTCCCAAGACATGCTAACCTCCCGTTATTGCTAATGGTGAGAGGTTAGATCATACCCCCAAGACATGCTAACCTCCCCTGTTACTGCTAATGGTGAGAGGTTAGATCATACTCCCAAGACATGCTAACCTCCCCTGTTACTGCTAATGGTGAGAGGTTAGATCATACTCCCAAGACATGCTAACCTCCCGTTATTGCTAATGGTGAGAGGTTAGATCATACCCCCAAGACATGCTAACCTCCCCTGTTACTGCTAATGGTGAGAGGTTAGATCATACCCCCAAGACATGCTAACCTCCCGTTATTGCTAATGGTGAGAGGTTAGATCATACCCCCAAGACATGCTAACCTCCCCTGTTACTGGTAACGGTAAGAGGTTAGATCATACTCCCAAGACATGCTAACCTCCCCTGTTATTGATCAATCAATTAATCAAATGTATTTATAAAGCCCTTTTAACATCAGCAGATGTCACAAAGTGCTATACAGAAACCCAGCCTAAAACCCCACACAGCAAGCAATGCAGATGTAGAAGGGAGGGGTAACACTTTGTTATTGTTCAAACTGCAGATTGCCCTTTTAAATATCACAAGGTGAATAGAAAAATATTTAAAAAAGAGAATATGAAGCAGAAGATTTTAATGCAAATCATTTGATTCATTCTCAGTGCTGCACCACACTTAGGCTAGCTATAATCATTACAGTGGGGGAAAAAAGTATTTAGTCAGCCACCAATTGTGCAAGTTCTCCCACTTAAAAAGATGAGAGAGGCCTGTAATTTTCATCATAGGTACACGTCAACTATGACAGACAAATTGAGAAGAAAAACATCCAGAAAATCACATTGTAGGATTTTTAATGAATTTATTTGCAAATTGTGGTGGAAAATAAGTATTTTTAAGTGGGAGAACTTGCACAATTGGTGGCTGACTAAATACTTTTTTTAGTATGAAAATGTATGCACTCACTAACTGTAAGTCGCTCTGGATAAGAGCGTCTGCTAAATGACTAAAAATGTAAAATGTAGGATAGTAAGCCCACTTCATCAACGAACAATGGAGGAAGTAAGAATAAATGATTTACTTCCTCCATCTGTTCTAAGCAGAGACTGAATGTGTTTTGCCCTACAGTATCTTCTGTAGTAGTTAAACAAGTCCTTGGCTGTGTTCATCTGTAAAACGAACGAAAAAGAGGAACATGAACTCAAATCTCCCCTTGTCTAGAAAATGCCAATAGCACATTGCATTGAAATAAAACATAGTTTGAATCTGTAAGAATCACATTTAGCATCAAAGAGTGGGCCCACCTACAAACACATAAACAATGGAGCAATTTTTGACAACAGTAGAAAACGTACAGTGAGGGAAAAAAGTATTTGATCCCCTGCTGATTTTGTACGTTTGCCCACTGACAAATAAATGATCAGTCTATCATTTTAATGGTAGGTTCATTTGAACAGTGAGAGACAGAATAACAACAAAATAATCCAGAAAAACGCATGTCAAAAATGTTATAAATTGATTTGCATTTTAATGAGGGAAATAAGTATTTGACCCCCTCTCAATCAGAAAGATTTCTGGCTCTCAGGTGTCTTTTATACAGGTAACGAGCTGAGATTAGGAGCACACTCTTAAAGGGGGTCAAGCAGCTTGGTGAGAAGGTGACAACAGTTGGTGCGATTATTCGCAAATGGAAGAAACACAAAAGAACTGTCAATCTCCCTCTGCCTGGGGCTCCATGCAAGATCTCACCTCGTGGAGTTGCAATGATCATGAGAACTGTGAGGAATCAGCCCAGAACTACACGGGAGGATCTTGTCAATGATCTCAAGGCAGCTGGGACCATAGTCACCAAGAAAACAATTGGTAACACACTACACCGTGATGGACTGAAATCCTGCAGCACCCGCAAGGTCCCCCTGCTCAAGAAAGCACATATACAGGCCCGTCTGAAGTTTGCCAATGAACATCTGAATGATTCAGAGGAGAACTGGGTGAAAGTGTTGTGGTCAAATGAGACCAAAATCGAGCTCTTTGGCATCAACTCAACTCGCCGTGTTTGGAGGAGGGGGAATGCTGCCTATGACCCCAAGAACACCATCCCCACCGTCAAACATGGAGGTGGAAACATTATGCTTTGGGGGTGTTTTTCTGCTAAGGGGACAGGACAACTTCACCGCATCAAAAGGACGATGGACGGGGCCATGTACCGTCAAATCTTGGGTGAGAACCTCCTTCCCTCAGCCAGGGCATTGAAAATGGGTCGTGGATGGGTATTCCAGCATGACAATGTCCCAAAACACACGGCCAAGGCAACAAAGGAGTGGCTCAAAAAGAAGCACATTAAGGTCCTGGAGTGGCCTAGCCAGTCTCCAGACCTTAATCCCATAGAAAATCTGTGGAGGGAGCTGAAGGTTCGAGATGCCAAACGTCAGCCTCAAAACCTTAATGACTTGGAGAAGATCTGCAAAGAGGAGTGGGACAAAAACCTGGTGGCCAACTACAAGAAATGTCTGACCTCTGTGATTGCCAACAAGGGTTTTGCCACCAAGTACTAAGTCATGTTTTGCAGAGGGGTCAAATACTTATTTTCCTCATTAAAATGCAAATCAATTTATAACATTTTTGACATGCGTTTTTCTTGATTTTTTTGTTGTTATTCTGTCTCTCACTGTTCAAATAAACCTACCATAAAAATTATAGACTGATCATTTCTTTGTCAGTGGGCAAACGTACAAAATCAGCAGGGGATCAAATACTTTTTTCCCTCACTTTATTTACTACAATAGGAACATGTTATTCAATATGACATATTATGAGCCCTCTCACAACAACACTGAAACACTGGTGGCCAACACTTCACAGAATCCATTTTAATATCAGGACCATTTACAGATACTTTAGGTTGTAAGTCAAACACATAACACAGTAATAATAATAATAATCAATTTCAGCCAAAACCCACCAATCAATAACCAGTGTTGGAATGAACATCACTAAACCATGACAATGAATAGGCTATCAAGATAACACACATTGACACAGTCACGGACTCCAGCACGCACGCGCGCACACACACACACACACACACACACACAGACACACACACGTCACACGTTAAAGAGCATTGCTCTGTTGAGGTTTCTGGGATGCGTCCCAAATGGCACCCTATTCCCTACATAGTGCACTACATTAGACCAGAGCCCTGCACTATATAGAGAATCCGGTGCCGTATTAGATGCAGACAAGATCTCCTCAGAAATACTGTAAACAGATCCACACTCCACCATTCTAATACTGAACTCAACCTATAGTCAGTTAGCCTGATCCCAGATCTGTTTGTGTTCTTGCCAACTCCAAAGCATGTGACAATGAGTGACAGGGATTTGGCATGATAGCACAAACAGACCTGGGGTCAGTGCTATACATTTGAATCCTGTTCAGACAGTGCTCCACTAACGTAGCAGTGCAGAGGACATGGGCATGTTTCTGTCCTCTCACAGTAGCTGCTGGTTTGTCTTCATGCTGTGTGTCTATAGCAGGGTTGGGCTCAATTCCATTTCAATTCAGTCAATTCAGGAAGTCAACTGAAATACCAATTCTCATTATTATTTTTTACTTTTCAATGAGGAACATTGGAATTGGAATTTCGGCTTACCTCCGGATTTGAAATAGAATTGACCCCTGGTCTAAAATGTCCTGGCCTGAACAGTACCTCAGAGGTCCAGCTGTGAAGTAGAAGTCACTGTTCTCCTATCATCAATCCTGAAACATAAAAATAAAAATACTGTACAAATTACATCTGATTTATAATCTACAGGTGTTTATCTTTAGGCTCTATTCTCCTAACATCTGATTTATAATCTACAGGTGTTTATCTTTAGGCTCTATTCTCCTAACATCTGATTTATAATCTACAGGTGTTTATCTTCAGGCTCTATTCTCCTAACGTCTGATTTATAATCTACAGGTGTTTATCTTTAGGCTCTATTCTCCTAACGTCTGATTTATAATCTACAGGTGTTTATCTTTAGGCTCTATTCTCCTAACATCTGATTTATAATCTACAGGTGTTTATCTTTAGCCTCTATTCTCCTAACATCTGATTTATAATCTACAAGTGTTTATCTTCAGGCTCTATTCTCCTAACATCTGATTTATAATCTACAGGTGTTTATCTTTAGGCTCTATTCTCCTAACATCTGATTTATAATCTACAGGTGTTTATCTTTAGGCTCTATTCTCCTAACGTCTGATTTATAATCTACAGGTGTTTATCTTTAGGCTCTATTCTCCTAACGTCTGATTTATAATCTACAGGTGTTTATCTTTAGGCTCTATTCTCCTAACGTCTGATTTATAATCTACAGGTGTTTATCTTTAGCCTCTATTCTCCTAACATCTGATTTATAATCTACAAGTGTTTATCTTCAGGCTCTATTCTCCTAACATCTGATTTATAATCTACAGGTGTTTATCTTTAGGCTCTATTCTCCTAACATCTGATTTATAATCTACAGGTGTTTATCTTCAGGCTCTATTCTCCTAACGTCTGATTTATAATCTACAGGTGTTTATCTTTAGGCTCTATTCTCCTAACGTCTGATGTATAATCTACAGGTGTTTATCTTTAGGCTCTAGTCTCCTAACATCTGATTTATAATCTACAGGTGTTTATCTTTAGGCTCTATTCTCCTAACATCTGATTTATAATCTACAGGTGTTTATCTGTAGGCTCTATTCTCCTAACATCTGATTTATAATCTACAGGTGTTTATCTTTAGGCTCTATTCTCCTAACATCTGATT
>NC_059206.1:65281614-65336614 GCF_020615455.1 Coregonus clupeaformis
GTAATGGTACTTTCCCCCCCTGTTGTAGATGATTCCCTGTAAGCGCTTTCAGTAAAGATCCTCCATGGCAGGTTTGTTTGACAACCCCCATTACGGCCATCCCTCATGGTCCTATCTGGGATTGATGCCTGATAGCGTAGGTGCACCCTGTCCTAATATGGGCGTAACGTCCTAATAATGTTACCTGATCCCAATCAGAGAGAGAGAGAAACAGAGAAACACTCACATGCTCCCGGAATATGAAGGCCAGGACGGCTGCTGCTAACTCTGCCAGGAAGATGACCAGGATGAGCATGAAGAACTGAGGAAGAGGGAGAGAGAGAGAGAAGAGAGAGACGATCACAACACTGATTCCATCCACTAGTTTAGATTTAAAATGGATGCTAACATATGAAAGCTCATGAATAACACTCAATATAAATCCAAAGGCCTCTTCTGTTTCAGTGACCAATAATTAACGCAACATATAATTTACTCCACTAGATGGCACTATTCCTTATATTGTTGTAAGACCTGAATATCCTAGCGTTTTCCAGCACCGTGCTCCAAGTTACCAGCTGAGCCCAACTAGGCAAACATAATGATTAGTGTGGACGGGATGATGATACAGAAGGGAAATAGCTGTCGCCTGATTGATTTTCACACAGCTTATCAGTGATGCCCAATTACCAGCACTGCTTGGTGAAATTGTACGCGCTGACAAGCCAAGAGGACTATCCAAACGTGGAGTAGTTGACTTACAAAGAGCAGATGGCTCCGCAGCAACCCTGGAACGTTTATAAACACGCTTAAAGCCGATTACAACACTATTATAACACTCTTTAAAAACTTACAAAGAGTAGCAGACACTTGTTCTCCCGGATGGCTCCGCAGCAGCCCAGGAATCCCAGGAGGAAGAGCATTGCCCCCATGGCCAGGAGGATGTAGACCCCAGTGAAGAGCAGAGGGTTGGCTGCTACCATCTCCCTGAAGCCTGTAGGGTCCAGCAGCACCCACACACCCACACCAAGCAGGAAGGAGCCTCCTAACTGGACCACACACACACACACACAGAGAGGGAGCCAATCAGAATAGGAGAGGCACACAGGCAGCCAATCAGAACAGAGTGCAGCCAGGAAGTAGGAAGTACAGTAGGAAGTAGACGCCTGATTCAACCGGGAGAGGCTATACGGACATGCCTGGTGCCCAAATTGATGACGCTTGTCACGCAGCGAGTCGAGTGGAGAAAAGCTGATTTGGTTCAGTCAGTTCAGTTCAGTCTGTCGTCCTGATGAGTTCTTCCCAGCTAGCTACTTTATGCTTGTGGCTAGAAACTTCAGCGATCATTTGAAAATTGTCTGCCGAAGTTGGGACTTGGGATTGTTCAGAATCATTCTGTTTTTAACGGAGTAATGGTTCGTAAAAAAGAAAAGAAAAAATTAAACGTTAGACATTAATACCATAGTTGTACATTTTTGGTGAAAATCACTAGAATAAATGTGCTTTAGCTGTCACCCTGTGGGGACATGATGCTGTGGCGACATGATGCTGTGGCGTCATGATGCTGTGGCGACATGATGCTGTGGCGACATGATGCTGTGGCGACATGATGCTGTGGCGACATGATGCTGTGGCGTCATGATGCTGTGGCGACATGATGCTGTGGCGACATGATGCTGTGGCGACATGATGCAGTGGCGACATGATGCTGTGGCGACATGATGCTGTGGCGACATGATGCTGTGGCGACATGATGCTGTGGCGACATGATGCCAATTGCACGCTCCCTCAAAACTTTGTTGTGTGGCAAAACTGCACATTTTAGAGTGGCCTTTTATTACCGTGTAATGATCATGCTGTTTAATCAGCTTCTTGATATGCCACACCTGTCAGGTGGATGGATTATCTTGGCAAAGGAGAAATGCTCACTAACAGGGATGTAAACAAATTTGTGCATAACATTGGAGAGAAATAAGCTTTTTGTGCGTATGGAACATTTCTGGGATTTTTTTATTTCAGCTGATGAAACATGGGACGAACACTTTACATGTTGCGTTTATATTTTTGTAGCATCCGACAGCAGAACATCAGACAGCAGAACATCAGACAGCAGAACATCAGACAGCAGAACATCATAACATCAAACAGAAGCACATCAGACAGCAGATCATCAGACAGCAGAACATCAGACAACAGAACATCAGACAGCAGAACATCATAACATCAAACAGAAGAACATCAGACAGCAGAACGTCAGACAGCAGAACATCAAACAACAGAACATCAGACAGCAGAACATCAGAACATCAGAACATCAGAACAGACAGCAGAACATCAGACAGCAGAACATCATAACATCAAACAGAAGAATGTCAGACAGCAGAACATCAAACAGAAGAACATCAGACAGCAGAATGTCAGACAGCAGAACATCAGACAGTAGAACATCAGAACATCAGACAGCAGAGACATCAGACAGAAGAACATCAGACAGCAGAACATCAGAACATCAGAACATCAGACAGCAGAACATCAGACAGCAGAACATCAGACAGCAGAACATCAGACAGCAGAACATTAGCCAGCAGAACATCAGAACATCAGACAGCAGAACATCAGAACATCAGACAGCAGAACATCAGACAACAGAACATCAGACAGCAGAACATTAGCCAGCAGAACATCAGAACATCAGACAGCAGAACATCAGACAGCAGAACATCAGAACAGCTAGCAGAACATTAGACAGTGGAAGTGTAAAGCAAGCAGCATATACTCACGAAAATGAGGAAGTTGAAGATGAACATGAGGTACTTGATGCAGCTGAGACAGTCCCCCTCCATGTCTGTGCCCCGCGCTGAAGCCTCCCCGGACCCCTGCAGACACACACACACAGGCCTGTTCATTACTGAAAAGCATAGAGCACTGTACAACACCAAAAAACTAAGGTTATGCCATAGCGTGACTCCTGTCCTGCACAGGATGGTTGAGCTGCAGTTCAGCTACGGTTTTGGGCTCTAGAGAAGTTAAATCATCCTCTTTGAGACTGAGGTGAGAAGAGCCGTCCTCTCCTCTCCTCTCTTCCACAAAACGGAGATACAGGATAGACATGAGAGAGTAAAAGCTAAGGGCAGAGAGATGTCAGTCCCCCAAAGATAGTGGGAACCTGTCACTGCCAGGCTGTCCCTGTGTGACTCTGTGTCATGTGGGGACGTGTGGGAGGATGTGTTACATTTCATGCAGCCGGCCATCAGAATCAGCGCTGCTAGTGTGAAGAGGACCAACAGTCTTTTCCAGCTATGATGGTGTTTACCAGGACTCTGCCACCTGCTGCCACCTGCCACAGCTGACTCACTTCACATACTGCAGTAACCAAGCAGTGATACTGTTCAGACAACACAAACCAGTCTGTCTGTTCTTTAGTTGAGTCAACTGGCTGGTCTGGGGGGAAAGCCTGCAAACAGCATACACAACAAGTGGGTCTCCGGGACCAGGTTTGAAGAACACATTTCTCTCAATCTAAAACATTCACCAGCAACTATTGATATGAGGTTTTATGTGGTAACCTCGTCACTTAGATAGGTAGTGTGGTGTCTGTCTGACCTCATCATTTAGATAGGCAGTGTGGTGTCTGTCTGACCTCATCACTTAGATAGGCAGTGTGGTGTCTGTCTGACCTCATCACTTAGATAGGTAGTGTGGTGTCTGTCTGACCTCATCACTTAGATAGGTAGTGTGGTGTCTGTCTGACCTCATCACTTAGATAGGTAGTGTGGTGTCTGTCTGACCTCATCACTTAGATAGGCAGTGTGGTGTCTGTCTGACCTCATCACTTAGATAGGTAGTGTGGTGTCTGTCTGACCTCATCACTTAGATAGGCAGTGTGGTGTCTGCCTGACCTCATCACTTAGATAGGTAGTGTGGTGTCTGTCTGACCTCATCACTTAGATAGGCAGTGTGGTGTCTGTCTGTCTGACCTCATCACTTAGATAGGTAGTGTGGTGTCTGTCTGTCCTCATCACTTAGATAGGTAGTGTGGTGTCTGTCTGACCTCATCACTTAGATAGGCAGTGTGGTGTCTGTCTGTCTGACCTCGTCACTTAGATAGGTAGTGTGGTGTCTGTCTGACCTCATCACTTAGATCGGTAGTGTGGTGTCTGTCTGACCTCATCACTTAGATAGGCAGTGTGGTGTCTGTCTGTCTGACCTCATCACTTAGATAGGTAGTGTGGTGTCTGCCTGACCTCATCACTTAGATAGGCAGTGTGGTGTCTGTCTGTCTGACCTCATCACTTAGATAGGCAGTGTGGTGTCTGTCTAACCTCATCATTTAGATAGGCAGTGTGGTGTCTGTCTGACCTCATCACTTAGATAGGCAGTGTGGTGTCTGTCTAACCTCATCACTTAGATAGGCAGTGTGGTGTCTGTCTGTCTGACCTCATCACTTAGATAGGCAGTGTGGTGTCTGTCTGACCTCATCACTTAGATAGGCAGTGTGGTGTCTGTCTGACCTCATCACTTAGATAGGCAGTGTGGTGTGTCTGTCTGACCTCATCACTTAGATAGGCAGTGTGGTGTCTGTCTGTCTGACCTCATCACTTAGATAGGCAGTGTGGTGTCTGTCTGTCTGACCTCATCACTTAGATAGGTAGTGTGGTGTCTGTCTGTCTGACCTCGTCACTTAGATAGGTAGTGTGGTGTCTGCCTGACCTCTCCATACACCACAGACACAGCTGACCTCCCTGTTAGCACCTACAGTAAATGAAACCCGATTCTCCCTGGGTACATCCCAAAGGGAAGCCTTTTCCCTATATAGTGCGCTATGAGCCCTATGGGCACTATATAGGGAATAGGGTGCACTACATAGGGAATAGGGTACACTACATAGGGAATAGGGTACACTACATAGGGAATAGGGTGCACTACATAGGGAATAGGGTGCACTACATAGGGAATAGAGTGCACTACATAGGGAATAGAGTGCACTACATAGGGAATAGGGTACACTACATAGGGAATAGGGTACACTACATAGGGAATAGGGTGCACTACATAGGGAATAGGGTGCACTACATAGGGAATAGGATACACTACATAGGGAATAGGGTGCACTTTATAGGGAATAGGGTACACTACATAGGGAATAGGGTGCACTACATAGGGAATAGGGTGCACTACATAGGGAATAGGGTACACTACATAGGGAATAGGGTGCACTACATAGGGAATAGGGTGCACTACATTTACATTTTAGTCATTTAGCAGACGCTCTTATCCAGAGCGACTTACAGGAGCAATTAGGGTTAAGTGCCTTGCTCAAGGGCACATTTACGTCATTTAGCAGACGCTCTTAACCAGAGCGACCTACAAATTGGTGCATTCACCCTATAGCCAGTGGGATAACCACTTTACATTTTTTTTTTTTTTAATTTTTTTGGGGGGTAAAAGGATTACTTTATCCCTATCCCAGGTATTCCTTAAAGAGGTGGGGTTTCAAATGTCTCCGGAAGGTGGTGAGTGACTCCGCTGTCCTGGCGTCGTGAGGGGAGCTTGTTCCACCATTGGGGTGCCAGAGCAGCGAACAGTTTTGACTGGGCTGAGGCGGGAACCATGCTTCCGCAGAGGAAGGGAGCCAGCAGGCCAGAGGTGGATGAACGCAATGCCCTCGTTTGGGTGTAGGGACTGATCAGAGCCCGAAGGTACGGAGGTGCCGTTCCCCTCACTGCTCCAGGCAAGCACCATGGTCTTGTAACGGATGCGAGCTTCAACTGGAAGCCAGTGGAGTGTGCGGAGGAGGGGGTGACGTGAGAGAACTTGGGAAGGTTGAACACCAGACGGGCTGCGGCATTCTGGATGAGTTGTAGGGTTTAATGGCACAGGCAGGGGAGGCCAGCCAACAGCGAGTTGCAGTAATCCAGATGGGAGATGACAAGTGCCTGGATTAGGACCTGTGCCGCTTCCTGTGTAAGGCAGGGTCGTACTCTCCGAATGTTGTAGAGCATGAACCTGCAGGAGCGGGTCACCGCCTTGATGTTAAGCGGAGAACGACAGGGTGTTGTCCAGGGTCACGCCAAGGCTCTTTGCACTCTGGGAGGAGGACACAACGGAGTTGTCAACCGTGATGGCGAGATCATGGAACGGGCAGTCCCTTTCCCGGGAGGAAGAGCAGCTCCGTCTTGCCAGGGTTCAGCTTGAGGTGGTGATCCGTCATCCATACTGATATGTCTGCCAGACATGCAGAGATGCGATTCGCCACCTGGTTATCAGAAGGGGAAAGGAGAAGATTAGTTGTGTATCGTCAGCGTAGCAATGATAGGAGAGGCCATGTGAGGATATGACAGAGCCAAGTGACTTGGTGTATAGGGAGAAAAGGAGAGGGCCTAGAACTGAGCCCTGGGGACACCAGTGGTGAGAGCACGTGGTGCGGAGACAGCTTCTCGCCACGCCACTTGGTAGGAGCGACCGGTCAGGTAGGACGCAATCCAGGAGTGAGCCGCGCCGGAGATGCCCAGCTCGGAGAGGGTGGAGAGGAGGATCTGATGGTTCACAGTATCAAAGGCAGCAGACAGGTTTAGAAGGACAAGAGCAGAGGAGAGAGAGTTAGCTTTAGCAGTGCGGAGAGCCTCCGTGACACAGAGAAGAGCAGTCTCAGTTGAATGACCAGTCCTGAAACCCTGACTGGTTTGGATCAAGAAGGTCATTCTGAGAGAGATAGCAAGAGAGTTGGCTAAAGACGGCACGCTCAATAGTTTTGGAAAGAAAAGAAAGAAGGGATACTGGTCTGTAGTTGTTGACATCAGTGGGATCGAGTGTTGGTTTTTTTGAGAAGGGTGCAACTCTCGCTCTCTTGAAGACGGAAGGGACATGGCCAGCGGTCAAGGATGAGTTGATCAGCGAGGTGAGGTAGGGGAGAAGGTCACCGGAGATGGTCTGGAGAAGAGGAGGGGATGGGGTCAAGCGGGCAGGTTGTTGGGCGGCCTGCAGTCACAAGTCGCAGGATTTTATCTGGAGAGAGAGGGGAGAAAGAAGTCAAAGCATAGGGTAGGGCAGTGTGAGTAGGACCAGCAGTGTCTTAGACTTAACAAACGAGGATCGGATGTCGTCAACCTTCTTTTCAAAGTGGTTGCGAAGTCATCCACAGAGAGAGGAGGGGGGGATTCAGCAGGGGAGGAGAATGTGGCAAAGAGCTTCCTAGGGTTAGAGGCAGATGCTTGGAATTTAGAGTGGTAGAAAGTGGCCTTAGCAGCAGAAACAGATGAAGAAAATGTAGAGAGGAGGGAGTGAAAAGATGCCAGGTCGGCAGGGAGTTTAGTTTTCTTCCATTTCCGCTCCCGCTCCGGAGCTCTGTTCTGTGAGCTCGCAATGAGTCATCAAGCCACGGAGCTGGAGGGGGAGGACCGAGCCGGCCGGGAGGATAGGGGACACAGAGAGTCAAAGGATGCAGAAAGGGAGGAGAGGAGGTTTGAGGAGGCAGAATCAGGAGATTGGAGGGAGAAGAATTGAGCAGAGGGAAGAGATGATAGGATGGAAGAGGAGAGAGTAGTGGGAGAGAGAGAGCGAAGGTTGCGGGCGGCGCATTACCATCTGTGTAGGGGGCAGAGTGAGTAGTGTTGGAGGAGAGCGAGAGAGAAAGGAAACAAAGTAGTGGTCAGAGACATGGAGGGGGAGTTGCAGTGAGATTAGTAGAAGAGCAGCATCTAGTAAAGATGAGGTCAAGCGTATTGCCTGCCTTGTGAGTAGGGGGACGGTGAGAGGGGTGAGGTCAAAGAGGAGAGGAGTGGAAAGAAGGAGGCAGAGAGAAATGAGTCAAATGTGGACGTAGGGAGGTTGAAATCCCCCAAAACTGTGAGGGTGAGCTATCCTCAGGAAAGGAACTTATCAGGCGTCAAGCTCATTGATGAACTCTCCAAGGGAACCTGGAGGCGATAGATGACAAGGATATTAAGCTTAAATGGGCTGGTGACTGTGACAGCATGGAATTCAAATGAGGAGATAGACAGATGGGTTAGAGGGAAAAATTGAGAATGTCCACTTGGGAGAGATGAGGATTCCTGTGCCACCACCCCCTCTGACCAGATGCTCTCGGGGTATGCGAGAACACATGGTCAGACGAGGAGAGAGCAGTAGGAGTAGCAGTGTTTTCAGTGGTAGTCCATGTTTCCGTCAGCGCCAGGAAGTCGAGTTACTGGAGGTTAGCATAGGCTGGGATGAAGTCAGCTTTGTTGGCAGCAGAACGGCAGTTCCAGAGGCTGCCTGAGACCTGGAACTCCAGGTGTGGGGTGCGTGCAGGGACCACCAGGTTAGAGAGGCAGCAGCCACGCGGTGTGAGGCGTTTGTGTAGCCTGTGCAGAGAGGAGAGAACAGGGATAGGCAGAGGCATAGTTGACAGGCTGTAGCAAATGGCTACAATAATGCAGAGGAGATCAGAATGAAATGAACTAAACATCTGGGAGAGGAGAGAGCAGGGCCTCCCTCACCAAAACTTCCACCTCAGAAACTATAATTGTTTCACTGAATCACCCGAACAAAAACTCTCCCAACTTCCACCTTTAGAAATCAGAATTGTTGTGAACCACAGCGGTTCAATGTTTCAAGGAATGGACTCAACCCACTTTATTCAGCTAGCTAACTATGACACCATAGCTAACTAGCATGCTAGCATCCAATAACACACAGTTTAGCACCAACACTACATAGGGAATAGGGTGCACTACATAGGGAATAGAGTGCACTACATAGGGAATAGGGTGCACTACATAGGGAATAGGGTACACTACATAGGGAATAGAGTGCACTATATAGGGAATAGGGTACACTACATAGGGAATAGGGTGCACTACATAGGGAATAGGGTGCACTACACAGGGAATAGGGTACACTACATAGGGAATAGGGTGCACTACATAGGGAAAGGGTGCACTACATAGGGAATAGGGTGCACTACATAGGAAATAGGGTACACTACATAGGGAATAGGGTGCACTACATAGGAGCATAGGGTGCACTACATAGGGAATAGGGTGCAACATAGGGAATAGGGTGCACTACATAGGGAATAGGGTACACTACATAGGGAATAGGGTGCACTACATAGGGAATAGGGTGCACTACATAGGGAATAGGGTGCACTACATAGGGAATAGGGTACACTACATAGGGAATAGGGTGCACTACATAGGGAATAGGGGCACTACATAGGGAATAGGGTGCACTACATAGGGAATAGGGTGCACTACATAGGGAATAGGGTACACTACATAGGGAATAGGTGCACTACATAGGGAATAGGGTGCACTAACATAGGGAATAGGGTACACTACATAGGGAATAGGGTGCACTACATAGGGAATAGGGTGCTATTTGGGACACACACCCTATTGTTAGTCCCTCAGTGGGCACTCAGCTGTGTAAATGTGTATTTAATGCCCATTAGAACACTATCTGTCCTGTGTTGCTGGTCTTAGTCTAATTAACTAAATGGTGTGTGTGTGTGTGTGTGTGTGTGAGTGAGTGTGTATGTGGTGGAGCCCCCTTCTGCTGTAGTTCAATGCAGCCTCTATGACTGACCGGGCCGGGGCAGTGTAGAGTAGAGCACTCTGGGTAATTGATGTCCTTTAAAGGGGATTTTGGGTAATGAAGTGAAGCCTTTTCATAAGTGTATGGGGAATTTGGGTTTATAGACACACACACACACACACAAAGAGAGAGAGAACCACACACACATAAACACACAGAGAAACACATGCATACACACACACACACACACACACACACACACACACACACACACGAACACACACTGCACAGAACTCCAGTGTCCCACTCTGCAGATGTGGCTCCTGTCAAAAATAGGACTGGGGGCAGCTGGACGATTTCACACTGCCAAATAGAAGATGGCCAGAAATAATTCCCTTCACTATCTCCCCCTCTCTCTCTCCTCCCCTCTCTCCTCTTCTGTCCTCCCCTCTCTCCTCTTCTGTCCTCCCCCTCTCTCCTCTTCTGTCCTCCCCCTCTCTCCTCTTCTGTCCTCCCCCTCTCTCTCTCTCCTCTCCTCCCCCTCTCTCCTCCCCTCTCTCCTCTTCTGTCCTCCCCTCTCTCCTCTTCTGTCCTCTCCTCTCCTCCCCCTCTCTCCTCTTCTGTCCTCTCCTCTCCTCCCCCTCTCTCCTCTTCTGTCCTCTCCTCTTCTGTCATCCACTCTCCTCCCCTCTCATCCAAAGTGGTTTATCTTACTTTTATCTCCAGCAGTTGAGATATTAGAAGGTGTTACAATTGTAATGCAGTTTGATCATGGTGAGAGATGGAGTAGCTTCCTCTAACTGTTCCTCTAACTCTCTCCTCTCCTCTCCTCTCCTCTCCTCTCCTCTCCTCTCCTCTCCTCTCCTCTCCTCTCCTCTCCTCTCCTCCTCTCCTCTCCTCTCCCCTCTCCTCTCCTCTCTTCTCCTCCTCTCTTCCTCCCTCTCCTTCCTCCCCCCTCCCTTCCTCCCTCTCCTCCCCTCTCCTCTCAGAGAGCAGCAGTTCCTGTATAATCCAATAATCCTACAGCCCGCTGTTCCCTAAAGCAGTTTACAGTGGCACAATACTGGCCATCCCTCAGGTGTAGAGCTCAATAGACCCCTGTTATAGTGTGTGTGGTGTGTGTTTCTGTCACAAACCCTGATTCGTTCTGCTGTGCTCACCACTCCAGAGACTCCTTATTAACCCATGGCTCTGTCCAACCTCCACACACACTGTGCTTTCACTAATAACTTCTCTGCTATGAACTGTCTGTTTAGGTCTCTCTGAGTGAGTAGGTGTCTGTACTGTTTCATCATCCAGAAGCTGTTCTTAATAGGTACAGGCCACAATCGCTGACACCAAACCTCTTCAGAGTCTATCTTCTGCTCAGAAACTCACTGAAACAGACACCAGACTTCTTCAGAGTCTATCTTCTTCTCAGAAACTCACTGAAACAGACACCAGACTTCTTCAGAGTCTATCTTCTGCTCAGAAACTCACTGAAACAGACACCAGACTTCTCCAGAGTCTATCTTCTGCTCAGAAACTCACTGAAACAGACACCAAACCTCTTCAGAGTCTATCTTCTGCTCAGAAACTCACTGAAACAGACACCAAACCTCTTCAGAGTCTATCTTCTTCTCAGAAACTCACTGAAACAGACACCTCTAGAGCTGTAACATTCATAGCAGAGGGCCTAGATCTCATAGTGCATGTAGAGTCCTGCAGTGTCAGCATTAAACCACTAGATCTCATACTGCATGTAGAGTCCTGCAGTGTCAGCATTAAACCACTAGATCTCATACTGCATGTAGAGTCCTGCAGTGTCAGCATTAAGCCACTAGATCTCATACTGCATGTAGAGTCCTGCAGTGTCAGCATTAAACCACTAGATCTCATACTGCATGTAGAGTCCTGCAGTGTCAGCATTAAGCCACTAGATCTCATACTGCATGTAGAGTCCTGCAGTGTCAGCATTAAGCCACTAGATCTCATACTGCATGTAGAGTCCTGCAGTGTCAGCATTAAACCACTAGATCTCATACTGCATGTAGAGTCCTGCAGTGTCAGCATTAAGCCACTAGATCTCATACTGCATGTAGAGTCCTGCAGTGTCAGCATTAAACCACTAGATATCATACTGCATGTAGAGTCCTGCAGTGTCAGCATTAAACCACTAGAGCTCATACTGCATGTAGAGTCCTGCAGTGTCAGCATTAAACCACTAGATCTCATACTGCATGTAGAGTCCTGCAGTGTCAACGTATTAAACCACTAGATCTCATACTGCATGTAAGAGTCCTGCAGTGTCAGCATTAAACCACTAGATCTTTTTTTTTTTTTTTTTTTTTTTGTCATTTGTAGACGCTCTTATCCAGAGCGACTTACAGGAGCAATTAGGGGTTAAGTGCCTTGCTCAAGGGGGCACATCGACAGATTTTTCACCTAGTCGGCTCGGGGGATTAGAACCAGCGACCTTTCGGTTACTGGCACAACGCTCTTACCCACTAAGCTACCTGCCGCCCCGAGTCCTGCAGTGTCAGCATTAAGCCACTAGATCTCATACTGCATGTAGAGTCCTGCAGTGTCAGCATTAAACCACTAGATCTCATACTGCATGTAGAGTCCTGCAGTGTCATCATTAAACCACTAGATCTCATACTGCATGTAGAGTCCTGCAGTGTCAGCATTAAGCCACTTCTACAGAAGAACTAGTATGAGCCTCTGTGGTCTTTCTGTAGTCCTGTAAGGCTGTGGATGCTTCCCAAATGGTACCCCATTCCCTATTTAGTGCACTACTTTTTACCAGAGTCCATATGGAGCCCCATAGGGCTCTGGTCAAAAGTAGTGCACTATATATGCCAAGTCTAGGTCCAAAATACTTCTCAACAGCTTCTACCCCCAAGCCATAAGGCTCCTGAACAGCTAATCATGGCTACCTGGACTATTTGCACTGCCCCACCACCCCACCCCCACCCCCACCCCATCCTTTTTACGCTGCTGCTACTCTGTTCATTATTTATGCATAGTCACTTTAACTCTACCCACATGTACATATTACTTCAACTACCTCAACTAGCCGGTGCCCCCGCACATTGACTCTGCACGGTACCCCCTGTATATATAGCCTCCCTACTGTTATTTTATTTTACTTCTGCTCTTTTTTCTCAACACTTTTGTTGTTTTATTTTACTTTTTTATTAAAAAATAAATGCACTGTTGGTTAAGGGCTGTAAGTAACCATTTCACTGTAATGTCTGCACCTGTTGTATTCGGCGCATGTGGCCAATACATTTGATTTGATTTGATTATATAAAGAATAGGGTGGCATTTGGGAAGCATCCTTTAAGTGACCAGCGCCACCTCTCCTCCAGTAAGTAGCCAGTGGTGTGTGGAGCCTCCACTTCAATAACCCACCCTGTCACTTTGTGTGTCACTTGTGTGTGTGTGTGTGTGTGTGTGTGTGTGTGTGTGGCTAGTGGTGGGGCTTGGGGAGACTAGGAGGTGTCTAGCAGTGGGGCTTGGGGAGACTAGGAGGTGTCTAGCAGTGGGGTTTGGGGAGACTAGGAGGTGTCTAGCAGTGGGGCTTGGGGAGACTAGAGGGTGTCTAGCAGTGGGGCTTGGGGAGACTAGGAGGTGTCTAGCAGTGGGGTTTGGGGAGACTAGGAGGTGTCTAGCAGTGGGGTTTGGGGAGACTAGGAGGTGTCTAGCTGTGGGGTTTGGGGAGACTAGGAGGTGTCTAGCAGTGGGGTTTGGGGAGACTAGGAGGTGTCTAGCAGTGGGGTTTGGGGAGACTAGGAGGTGTCTAGCAGTGGGGCTTGGGGAGACTAGGAGGTGTCTAGCAGTGGGGTTTGGGGAGACTAGGAGGTATCTAGCAGTGGGGTTTGGGGAGACTAGGAGGTGTCTAGCAGTGGGGTTTGGGGAGACTAGGAGGTGTCTAGCAGTGGGGTTTGGGGAGACTAGGAGGTGTCAAGCAGTGGGTTTTGGGGAGACTAGGAGGTGTCTAGCAGTGGGGTTTGAGGAAGTGCAGCGTGCACAGGAAGTGTTTTCCCACAGCACTAGAGAACATTGGATTCAAATTGCCTTCATCAATCAGGACACAGCAGCCTCCTCCTCTTCCTACTCCTCCTCCTCCACCTCCACCATCTCCTCCACCTCTTCCTACTCCTCCTCCTCCACCTCCTCCACCATCTCCTCCACCTCTTCCTATTCCTCCTCCTCCTCCTCCTCCACCATCTGCTCCATCTCTTCCTCTTCCTCCTCCTCCTCCACCTCCACCATCTGCTCCACCTCTTCCTCTTCCTACTCCTCCTCCACCTCCTCCACCATCTGCTCCACCTCTTCCTACTCCTCCTCCACCATCTCCTCCACCTCTTCCTCCTCCTCCTCCTTCACCTCCACCATCTGCTCCACCTCTTCCTACTCCTCCTCCTCCTCCTCCTCCACCATCTGCTCCACCTCTTCCTACTCCTCCTCCATCACCTCCTCCTCCTCTACCATCTTCTCCACCTCTTCCTACTCCTCCTCCTCCACCTCCTCCTCTACCATCTCCTCCACCTCTTCCTACTCCTCCACCATTTCCTCCACCTCTTCCTCCACCATCAATCAATCTAATTTTAATTATAAAGCCCTTTTTACATCAGCAGATGTCACATTGTGCAATACAGAAACCCAGCCTAAAACCCCATACAGCAAGCAATGCAGATGTAGAAGCACAGTGGCTAGGAAAAACTCCCTAGAAAGGCAGAAACCTAGAGAGGAACCAGGCTCTGAGGGGTGGCCAGTCCCCTTCTGGCTGTGCTGGGTGGAGATTATAACAGTACATGGCCATTAAGGACAGATTTTTCTCCAAGATGTTCAAACGTTCATAGATGACCAGCAGGGTCAAATAATAATCACAGTGGTTGTAGAGGTTGCAACAGGTCAGTACATCAGGAGTAAATGTCACTTGGCTTTTCATAGCCGGGCATTTAGAGGTTGAAATAGCAGGTGCGGAAGAGAGAGAGAGTTGAAAACAGCAGGTCTGGGACAAGGTAGCACGTCCGGTGAACAGGTCAGGGTTCCATAGCTGCAGGCAGAAGAGTGGAAACTGGAGCAGCAGCACGACCAGGTGGACTGGGGACAGCTACGAGTCATCAGGCCAGGTAGTCCTGAGGCATGGTCCTAGGGCTTAGGTCCTCCGGGATGGGAGGGAGAGAGGGAGTTGACCCTCTAGTCTGATGAGGAAAGGACCAGCTGGATTCTCTCTTGGGTTTCCAGTTGACCCTCTAGTCTGATGAGGAAAGGACCAGCTGGATCCAGTCTTGGTTTCCAGTTGAGCCTCTAGTCTGATGAGGAAAGGACCAGCTGGATCCAGTCTTGGTTTCCAGTTGAGCCTCTAGTCTGAGAGGACCAGCTGGATCCTCTCTTGGGTTTCCAGTTGAGCCTCTAGTCTGATGAGGAAAGGACCAGCTGGATCCTCTCTTGGGTTTCCAGTTGAGCCTCTAGTCTGATGAGAGGACCAGCTGGATCCTCTCTTTGATTTCCAGTTGAGCCTCTAGTCTGATGAGAGGACCAGCTGGATCCTCTCTTGGATTTCCAGTTGAGCCTCTAGTCTGATGAGAGGACTAGCTGGATTCTCTCTTGGGTTTCCAGTTGAGCCTCTAGTCTGATGAGGAAAGGACCAGCTGGATCCAGTCTTGGTTTCCAGTTGAGCCTCTAGTCTGAGAGGACCAGCTGGATCCTCTCTTGGGTTTCCAGTTGAGCCTCTAGTCTGATGAGGAAAGGACCAGCTGGATCCTCTCTTGGGTTTCCAGTTGAGCCTCTAGTCTGATGAGAGGACCAGCTGGATCCTCTCTGTATTCCAGTTGAGCCTCTAGTCTGATGAGGAAAGGACCAGCTGGATCCTCTCTTGGGTTTCCAGTTGAGCTCTAGTCTGATGAGAGGACCAGCTGGATCTCTCTTGGGTTTCCAGTTGAGCCTCTAGTCTGATGAGGAAAGGACCAGCTGGATCCTCTCTTGGGTTTCCAGTTGAGCCTCTAGTCTGATGAGAGGACCAGCTGGATCCTCTCTTGGGTTTCCAGTTGAGCTTCTAGTCTGATGAGGAAAGGACCAGCTGGATCCTCTCTTGGGTTTCCAGTTGAGCCTCTAGTCTGATGAGAGGACCAGCTGGATCCTCTCTTGGGTTTCCAGTTGAGCCTCTAGTCTGATGAGGAAAGGACCAGCTGGATCCTCTCTTGGGTTTCCAGTTGAGCCTCTAGTCTGATGAGAGGACCAGCTGGATCCTCTCTTGGGTTTCCAGTTGAGCCTCTAGTCTGATGAGGAAAGGACCAGCTGGATCCTCTCTTGGGTTTCCAGTTGAGCCTCTAGTCTGATGAGAGGACCAGCTGGATCCTCTCTTGGGTTTCCAGTTGAGCCTCTAGTCTGATGAGAGGACCAGCTGGATCCTCTCTTGGGTTTCCAGTTGAGCCTCTAGTCTGATGAGAGGACCAGCTGGATCCTCTCTGGGTTTCCAGTTGAGCCTCTAGTCTGATGAGAGGACCAGCTGGATCCTGTCTTGGGTTTCCAGTTGAGCCTCTAGTCTGATGAGAGGACCAGCTGGATCCTCTCTTGGGGTTTCCAGTTGAGCCTCTAGTCTGATGAGAGGACCAGCTGGATCCTCTCTTGGGTTTCCAGTTGAGCCTCTAGTCTGATGAGGAAAGGACCAGCTGGATCCTCTCTTGGGTTTCCAGTTGAGCCTCTAGTCTGATGAGAGGACCAGCTGGATCCTCTCTTGGGTTTCCAGTTGAGCCTCTAGTCTGATGAGAGGACCAGCTGGATCCTCTCTTGGGTTTCCAGTTGACCCTCTAGTCTGATGAGGAAAGGACCAGCTGGATCCTCTCTTGGGTTTCCAGTTGAGCCTCTAGTCTGATGAGAGGACCAGCTGGATCCTCTCTTGGGTTTCCAGTTGAGCCTCTAGTCTGATGAGAGGACCAGCTGGATCCTCTCTTGGGTTTCCAGTTGAGCCTCTAGTCTGATGAGAGGACCAGCTGGATCCTCTCTTGGGTTTCCAGTTGAGCCTCTAGTCTGATGAGAGGACCAGCTGGATCGAGTCCTTGAGGGCAGTATAATAATAATATGTCAGTGAACCAATCATCTGTGTGTTACGCCAGACTAGGAGAAGAATGCAACGGAAATACTGGAAATCATCAAGAGTTTA
The DNA here is from genome assembly GCF_020615455.1 of Coregonus clupeaformis. Lineage (NCBI taxonomy): Eukaryota > Metazoa > Chordata > Actinopteri > Salmoniformes > Salmonidae > Coregonus > Coregonus clupeaformis. The sequence goes on from NC_059206.1 coordinate 65,298,266, forward strand.
TTTGGGTTAAAGTTTAGTTTATATAGTGTCATGCCTGGCATATTTTTGGCCACCGACTGATATGATCCAGATCTGAGTTTGTTTTTATAGGTTTTACATTCCCTCACGTTAACAGTGTACTGTGCACTGCCTACATAGTGCACTGCTTCTGACCAAAGGCCTGCACCCTATTCCCTACAAAGAGCAGAGCCTGGACGGGTCAAAAGTAGTGCACTTTATAAAGAACAGGGTGCCATTTGTGACTCTGGTTCAGCTCCAGTGTAATAGAGGAGAAGGGGTTTTTCCTGAGGTAAACTCTGTACTGCTGTCTGTGTCGCTGTCTACCCGTTAGCAGCTTTATGACATTAGACCAACATCAAAGAGAGAGAGTTCAGGCCCTGGCAGTTCTCTCTCTTCACTCTCTTTATCTCACCATCTTTTTTCCATTAATTCTCAGTGTAAAAATATCTTCTTTAAAAAACCTCTGTGGGGAGTGAAAACGGGGGTGGGGTTTTTGAAAAGGAGAGCAGTTTCATCATGACACAAACCAAATCAGAAGTCTAACGTTAAGATGTACACATGGTGTTTCCAGAGTAATTCTGTCCACCTGAGGAACAGGAGGATATTCTAAAACGGACACAAACCACTGTCCTCCTCACAGACCACTGGTCTCCGTGGCAACCCACTGTCCTCCTCACAACCCACTGTCCTCCTCACAGACCACTGGTCTCTGTGGCAACCCACTGTCCTCCTCACAGACCACTGTCCTCCTCACAGACCACTGGTCTCCATGGCAACCCCATCTACAGTAGCTTAGATACGAAGGTACACCAACAAAACCATTTCCATTTGGTGGTTTTGAGAGAAGAGAGAGATGAAGAGGAGATATATGAATGAATGAACAAATCCATTTAGAAAACAGATTAAGAGTTTGGGGAGGGGCTGGGGAGCTGGGACACTGCCTCTCCTGTGAATAGAGAATATATAATCTCTCCTTTCCTGTCTCCCTAAGGGGCTGGGGAGCTGGGATACTGCCACACACTAAGAATCCAAAGTAAAGTGATGAAGTAAACCAATAACTGTGCACTTTACACTACTTTACTTAGTAATCTAATGTAACTACTTTACTAATGTACACTACTTTACTTAATAATATAATGTACACTACTTTACTTAACAATATGGATACTTTACACAATTGTACATAATTATATATCTACTTTACTTAATAATATATCTACTTTACTTAATAATTTGTTTACCTCGTAGTTGAAGCAGAAACATCAAAATGTCACAAACAACTTAAGATCCATAGTGTGAAACATGCCATGGCACCCTATTTATAGTGCTCAATTTCATTGTTTTTTTGTTAATTCTTTCCAATGTGTCAAGTAATTATATTTTTGTTTTCTCATGATTTGGTTGTGTCTAATTGTGTTGTTGTTGTTGTCCTGGGGCTCTGTGGGGTCTGTTTGTGTTTGTGAACAGAGCCCCAGGACCAGCTTACTTAGTGGACTCTTCTCCAAGTTCATCTCTTTGTAGGTGATAGCTTTGTTATGGAAGGTTTGGGAATCACTTCCTTTTAAGTGGTTATAGAATTTAATGGCTCATTTTGATCATTAGCAGGTATCGGCCTAATTCTGCTCTGCATGCATTATTTGATGTTTTTCGTTGTACACTGAGGATATTTTTGCAGAATTCTGCATGCAGTCTCAATTTGGTGTTTGTCCCATTTTGTGAATTCTTGGTTGGTGAGCGGACCCCAGACCTCACAACCATAAAGGGTAATGGGTTCTATAACTGATTCAAGTATTTTTAGCCAGATCCTAATTGGTATGTCAAATATGATGTTCATTTGATGGCATAGAAGGCCCTTCTTGCCTTGTCTCTCAGATCGTTCACAGCTTTGTGGAAGTTACCTGTGGCGCTGATGTTTAGGCCAAGGTATGTATCGTTTTTTTGTGTGCTCTAGGGCAACGGTGTCTAGATGGAATTTGTATTTGTGGTCCTGGAAACTGGACCTTTTTTTGGAACACCATTATTTTTGTCTTACTGAGATTTACTGTCAGGGCCCAGGTCTGACAGAATCTGTGCAGAAGATCTAGGTGCTGCTGTAGGCCCTCCCTGGTTGGTGACAGAAGCACCAGATCATCAGCAAACAGTAGACATTTGACTTCAGATTCTAGTAGGGTGAGGCCGGGTGCTGCAGTCTGTTCTAGTGCCCTCGCCAATTCTTTGATATACAGTGTGACGTCACGAGAGGCTACACAGCTTTCAGCGGGATTGCTCAAGTAGTGCAAGGAGACAAGGTTCAAACAAAACAAGGATTTTATTATAGGTCTTGGGAAATTAACGAAAATATAACAAAATTCTGTTCTCTTGTGGCTCTTTAAGGGTTAACAGTTCAGGGATGTCTCTTCCACATCCAAAATCATAATTCTCCCTCGCTCAGATAACTTTTCCCCAGCCTTACTGTAGTCCACGTTGCAGCTAGTGGCCAACCCAGCAAAAAGTCCTTCCAAATGTCTCTCACGTATTTCCACAGGTGCATATATCCAAAGGTGAGTATTTCCCAAAGGTAAGTATCTCCAAATCCTTATATTCCTCATGGAAGTGGACGTGCAGCACTCTTGTCCTCCAGAGAGCCCAGGTTGGAGACTGTGTCTCTTCACCCCCACACACTCCCTCAGTGTGTCTCTTCCCTCCCAAACCTTCAGCTCATCAGCTCCTCATTTGTTTCAGCTGCGTGGGAAGATTGGCCATAGAGGGGTGGAGTTCCCGACCATACCAGCAGATGGAGCCATAGCTGTCTGGGTTTGCAGCCACCTCAGGGGGATGTAATCGTCCCTCCAGGACACAGCCTCTCGTGACATCACACATCCCCCTCCCTCCGGGACCGACGTCCTCGTCGGGGTAAAGGCAGCGAAGAAGGCATCACGCCGGGAGAGGGCGTCCGCATTGCCGTGGTGCTTGCCAGCCTGCTCTCTCTTCAACTCCTCCACCTCTAGGACCAGGGACTCAGCCTCCTGTTGTCTCTCCTTGAGTTTCTTACTGAACGGCATCAGCCTTGGTTTTAGCAGAGTTTAGCTTCTGTTGAGCAGCTTTCAGTTCCTTCTCTCTCTCTGCCTCCGCATTCTTCATCTTGTTCTCCAACACCTTGTACTTCTCCTCTGCCTTCTTCTGACCTCCCCTTACTACTGCGCAGGGTCTCCTCACACTCCTCGATGGTCCTGCGCAGCCTCTCCAGCTCCTCCTGTTGCTTATGGAAGGAGCTCTGTTGGAGTTTAGCCTGGAGGATATCTAACTCTTCTGTCTTCATGTCTAACTGTTGCTTTAACAAACGATACCTCTCAGCGGTCCCCTTCCAGACCAGACAGTTCTTTGTCCAGGTTCTGTAGCTCCGTCTCTGTGTCGGTCTGGGCACCTGCCATCCCTATCAGAGCCCGGGCGGGAGGAGTAATTCGGAGGATTGCACCGGAGCCTTCCCAGGATGAGTCTTGCCTCTCCGTTTCCGAGGTATCAGGTTATCCTCTCCTGAGACTCTCTCCAGAGTGGGTAAAAGGCTGGGCAGTCTCGTCCAATTAGGACAGGGACGGGAGGGAATCAACCACCCCCGCCGTCATGTGTATGGTTCCCCGTGTGCTGGTCATTGTAAGTTCAGTAATGGGGTATTCTCTGGTGTCCCCATGGACACAGGAAACTGGGGAGGACTTTCCCCGGGGTCAGACACGTTGGGCCCACCAAATCCTTACGCACCAGGGTGGCCCGGCTACCAGAATCCAGTAAGGCCTCCACATCATGGTGATTCACAGTTACCGGGCAGGTGGGGGGTCGATCTGGGCCGCCATCTACGACTCCCAAGAGCGAGGCAAAACGGTGTGTGGGTGCTGAGCTGGAGGACTCCGCAGTGGGCATAGGTTCATCGGCTGGTTTCCCACACTGCCAGGAGATATGTCCCATCTCCCCACACCGGTAACACTGTCGAGTCTCCCCCTCCTGGTGTACTCTCTTCTTGGACCCGCTTGGTTTCTGGCTCCCCCTGGAGCCGGGATAAGTCCTGACGTGGCTGGGTTCGAGACCTTGGGGTCCTTGGGACGGGTTCTTCCCATTTGTGGTGGGGCCGCACTCCTGGGGTCTTTTTCGGGAAGCATTCAGCATCTCCGCTGTGGCCTGGTACTTTTCCACAGCTTCCACGGTCAGATCAGCCGTGGTCAAGGCCTGTTGACTGATGACCCGTTTTGCCTCATAAGGCAGGGGCGCGTGGTAACGATCCACCACAACGGCCTCCACCACCGCCGCTGCTGTATTCCTCTGCGGATCCAGCCATTTCCTTGCGATTCGGACAAGTTCATGCATCTGCGTTCGAGGAGGTTGGTCTGGTTGGAAGGTCCAGCTGTGAAAGCGCTGGGCCATACCAAACTTTGTGAGTCCATATCTGCTGAGGATCTCAGACTTCAGGGCATCATAGTCAGTAACCTGGTCAGGGCCCAGGTCCCGGACAGCATTCAGCGATTCCCCGGTTAGAAAGGGGGCTAACAGACCAACCCACTGTTGCTTGGGCCAGGCTTCCCTAGTGGCCGTGGCCTCAAATGCATGCAGGTATGCCTCAATGTCATCGGTAGCTCCCATCTTAGATATAAAGTCACTTGCCTTTATTGGGCGGGTATTTTGGACCACCCTCTGTCTCTGCAACTGCAATTCCTCTCTGCCTTCAGAAGGTTGGCTTTCTTTTGCTCCTCCAAGAGAGCCACGTTTGCTTGCATCTGGGCTTGCTGGCCAGCAACAAGGGCTTTCAATATGTCCTCCATTTCAGTCGGGCGGGGAGCCTACGGCCAACTTGGAAAACTGGGTGATCAAACCTTCGGTATCCTCCTCTGACATGCACTATTAACGCTTGAGCGTGCCCGTATTCTCCACCATCTGTGACGTCACGAGAGGCTACACAGCTTTCAGCGGGATTGCTCAAGTAGTGCAAGGAGACAAGGTTCAAACAAAACAAGGATTTTATTATAGGTCTTGGGAAATTAACGAAAATATAACAAAATTCTGTTCTCTTGTGGCTCTTTAAGGGTTAACAGTTCAGGGATGTCTCTTCCACATCCAAAATCATAATTCTCCTCGCTCAGATAACTTTTCCCCAGCCTTACTGTAGTCCACGTTGCAGCTAGTGGCCAACCCAGCAAAAAGTCCTTCCAAATGTCTCTCACGTATTTCCACAGGTGCATATATCCAAAGGTGAGTATTTCCCAAAGGTAAGTATCTCCAAATCCTTATATTCCTCATGGAAGTGGACGTGCAGCACTCTTGTCCTCCAGAGAGCCCAGGTTGGAGACTGTGTCTCTTCACCCCCCACACACTCCCTCAGTGTGTCTCTTCCCTCCCCAAACCTTCAGCTCATCAGCTCCCTCATTTGTTTCAGCTGCGTGGGAAGATTGCCATAGAGGGGTGGAGTTCCCGACCATACCAGCAGATGGAGCCATAGCTGTCTGGGTTTGCAGCCACCTCAGGGGGATGTAACGTCCCTCCAGGACACAGCCTCTCGTGACATCACAACAGTATACGTTGAAGAGGGTGGGGCTTAAACTGCATCCCTGTCTTCACCCTACGGTCCTTTCCTTCCATCTATAGCATTTCTTAATATTATTCAGTTCCACTCACTCACTCACTCACTCACTCACTCACTCACTCACTCACTCACTCACCTCACTCACTCACCTCACTCACCTCACTCACCTCACTCACTCACCTCACTCACTCACCTCACTCACTCACCTCACTCACTCAGTCACTCACTCACTCACTCACTCACTCAGAGAGCAGCTCAGGCCTGGTGTTCCACACAGAATACCAGCTGCAGAAGACGCACACTAGATGCGCGGGTCAGCTGTCTGTTCACACACGCCCTTTTTAGATAGGCCTTTGTTTCTGATAAATAAGCTCTTGCTCACCAGAATAATGTCATAAAATCGATAGAATGGATGTTTCAATGTAATTGACGTTGGTAAAGTTAGTTTCCTCTTCCTTCTTTCATCTCTGCTTCTCTCGCACAGCAAAGACATTTAGGGACCGGGGAGAACATACAATACAAGTTTCAGTTTGACCGGTTTTAAGAAAATTAAAAGCTAATAAAATGACCCAACATGTTTTGATAAGATTTCAGTTCAGCTTGGATCAATCAATCAATGTTTTTTTTTAGTTTTTTTTTTATATAAAGCCCTTTTTACATCAGCAGATGTCACAAAGTGCTATACAGAAACCCAGCCTAAAACCCCAGACAGCAAGCGTATTTTATGTGGATGAAATACTAAATCAGCTTTTATGATGCCGATAAAGATAGCAGCGCCACCTTTACAGACGGTCCCTAACCGCGCATTCATTCTCTCAAGATGTGGAGAAGAAATAAATCATATTTCTCCAAACCTGTTCCCGAGTCAAAATGTACATTTGGTGTATAATTTTACTGCAAGAAAGGCTTAATTCTGCAGGAGTTAATTTGACTGTATATTAGGCTTTGTGGGTGTGTCAGTGTCCAGATTTCAGTTAGGCTACTGCACCCATCTCTTAACAGTACAGTTCCCTTGACGTGCCATTTGAAGTCCCCGTCTTGTGACTGTCGAATTTGTATAGCACGTCACAATCGTCACACATAACATAGCTAAACGGCACTGCTATCTTTTCCCACTTCACCAAATCTTTCCCAAACACTGGGCTACTGTTCCGACCCTCCCTTCTATAACATTACACTACTGTTCTGACCCTCCCTTCTATAACATTAGACTACTGTTCTGACCCTCCCTTCTATAACATTAGACTACTGTTCTGACCCTCCCTTCTATAACATTAGACTACTGTTCTGACCCTCCCTTCTATAACATTAGACTACTGTTCTGACCCTCCCTTCTATAACATTAGACTACTGTTCCGACCCTCCCTTCTATAACATTAGACTACTGTTCTGACCCTCCCTTCTATAACATTCGACTACTGTTCCGACCTCCCTTCTATAACATTAGACTACTGTTCTGACCCTCCCTTCTATAACATTAGACTACTGTTCCGACCCTCCCTTCTATAACATTAGACTACTGTTCTGACCCTTCCTTCTATAACATTAGACTACTGTTCCGACCCTCCCTTCTATAACATTAGACTACTGTTCTGACCCTCCCTTCTATAACATTAGACTACTGTTCTGACCCTCCCTTCTATAACATTAGACTACTGTTCTGACCCTCCCTTCTATAACATTAGACTACTGTTCACTTCCTGCCCCTCTGCCCCTGCCAGATAGAATAACACTGTGTGTGTGTGTGTGTGTGTGTGTGTGTGTGTGTGTGTGTGTGTGTGTGTGCGCGCGCGTGGGCGTGTGTGTAAATCGTGACAAGTCTGTCATGCATACCACTCAATATGACAGACAGTAAAACATTGCTCCTGGTTCAATGTCTTTGCAAACAGAAGACGTACAGTGCATTTGGAAAGTATTCAGACTTCTTGACTTTTTCCACATTTTGCTACGTGTCAGCCTTATTCTAAAATGGATTCAATTTTTTATTTTCCCCTCATCAATCTACACACACAAACACAAAAAAAAACTGTTTTCACTTCGTCATTATGTGATATTGTGTGTAGATTTGGAAAAAGGGAAGGGGTCTGAATAATTTCCAAATGAACTGTCTGAAGGACTGTAATTCCAGAACTGGACAGTTGTTAACCAGTCTGAAGGACTGCCATTCCAGAACTGGACAGTTGTTAACCATAGTCTGAAGGACTGTCATTCCAGAACTGGACCGTTGTTAACCAGTCTGAAGGACTGCCATTCCAGAACTGGACAGTAGTTAACCATAGTCTGAAGGACTGCCATTCCAGAACTGGACAGTTGTTAACCATAGTCTGAAGGACTGTCATTCCAGAACTGGACAGTTGTTAACCAGTCTGAAGGAAGGCTATAGTTCCTATGGGAGAATCCATTCATTAGGCTACAGCCATATCTGTCCCAATCCGAAGTGTATTGATCCAGCAAGGAGACAGAGGCTCAAAGCTGCCCGACAATGTAGTCAATCAGAGAGAGGTGAGAGAGACAGAGAGTGAGAGAGAGAGAGAGAGAGAGAGAGAGAGAGAGAGAGAGAGAGAGAGAAAGAAATAGAGAGGGGAGGAGAGAGAGGGGAGAGAGAGACAGCAACATGATAATGATCTATATGCTATATGACTGGATCAATGAGAATGTATTCTCTATGAAGCAGAAAGGAATCATTCTCAGGTCCTCTAGGAATGGGGTTGGAAATTGTAATCCATGGGCGAATCGATCAACCTTTATTATTTCATGTGATGAGGAATGGTACTGATTGGATATGGTGATTGAATATAAGCTATAGTGGTAGATGGTGATTGGATATGGTGATTGTATATAAGCTACAGTTGTAGGTGGTGATTGGATATGGTGATGGTATATGGATTGTATATAAGCTATAGTTACAGGTGTTGATTGTAAAACAACAGAAATAGCACCATACCATCATGTACCTGTTAATGACTCTAGTTGGTTGGTTTCAAGAGGAGGTTGCTCGAGAGCGAGTGGCCGGCCGTCTTCAACCTTCAACCTCACAGCACATTACAACCGCTGTGGAGACAACAGAGAATAACCATTTACAGTTTTTCCCAATTGCTAAAACAAAATTTTGCAAACTAGGCTGGTTTTATCAAAAATACTTAACACAATTTACAAAACCACACACCCAAACTGCAAAATACCTCATATATTCTGCAAAATGAAGCACTGCAACCAAAACTACATATAGCATTATCAAAATCAAACGTTTGCACGAAATGGCACACACTTCATTCATATTACCAGATTTTTGTCTAACCAACTACACACTGTTGGGTATAATGAAAAGCACTGTCATCTTTAGTATGCTTTGCCATAATCCTAAAATAGTTCAAATTGTAGAAAATTCTTCAGATTGTTCACATGCACAGAAATATTTGCAGATACACACACATGCTGTTGAAACATTTTAATTTTTTACCAAACAAGTCAGTGCAACATTTACATTGGACTGAACAAAAATATGCCCTCAAAAAAACAGTAAACTGAAAAAGAAAATTGCAGAAAAAATATTTAGAAACAAAAAAAGAGGCAAGAAAAATAATTAGGCAGCATCTTGCCGCACAGCTGGGTCTGGCCACAACGCCTCGTCCACATCCCAATTGGGTCTGGCCACAACGCCTCGTCCACGTCACAGCTGGGTCTGGCCACAACGCCTCGTCCACATCACAGGCAATATCTTCCCTTGCCAGACATCGAGGGAAGAAGCGCCTTGAGTGCCTTATCCATCCCTGAATCGCACCCACATCAACCTCATCACATGCCTCTTCCATAGCCTGCACAAGAGGCATGCGCAGCCAAAGGGCTGCCGGTCGTATACCTTCCACCGCCATGCCGAAAAGAACTCTTCTATGGGGTTCAGAAATGGTGAGTATGTTGGGAGGTATTGCACGAGAAATGGTGGGTGGTCAGCAAACCAGTTTTGGACTGGGGGCTGCACGATGAAAGCTCACGTTGTCCCATACTACAACGTACCGGGTTCTTTGATGGTCTGCATCATTCATACGCTCTGGTGGTGTGGGAATGTTGTGGAGTCTGTCCAGAAATGTGAGAATATGGGCTGTGTTGTATGGTCCAAGGTTGGCATGACGGTGGAGGACACCATGCGTATTGGAGATGGCAGCGCACATTGTGATGTTCCCACCACGTTGGCCAGGAACATCTATAATGGCTCTGTGGCCAATGACGTTTCTCCTCCCCTGGTCTTTGCTAGATTGAACCCAGCCTCATCTATAAAGATGAACTCATTGGGATTGCATGAGCATCCATTTCCAGTACTCCCTGAAAACAAAGAACAAAAGCAGTCAATATGGTGTTATCCAGTACACTGGGAAACAATGTTGCGTGTAGTGTACTGCAGTCAATATTGTACTTACATCCACATATGCTCATCTGACCTCTTTGTTTCTTTGAGAGTTTCTCTCAAACGGCACCTTATAAAGTTGTTTCATTCCGATTTGGTTTTCGTTTTGAGAATGCGAGCCAATGTGGACAGACTGACTCGTTGAATGTTGTTGAATATGGTGTTGTCTTGGATGATGTGGCTTTGAATTTCTCGTAATCTGATTTCATTATTTTCCAAAACCAAGTTTACAAATGGCAGCTTCCTGTACCCCCGGTGAACATTTGGCCCCTTCCTCCACCATGGTTGCGTCTCTCAGTCCTTTAGAAAAACAAAAAAACAAAAATATAGGGGTTGGACAATGCAGCCTAAAGATATTTCCCCCACAGTAGAGTAAATTGTACAGGAAACTTGTGCAGTTAGTGTATGACATCAGCCATTCATGAAGTAAACAGGTGTCACTCCAACTGATACACTATGACATGGGGGTGTACTACATAGTGTGAAAGAAATGTTGGTTACATACCTGTACTCCAGTCTAAATGTCCGGATGACACAGGCGACAGTAAACGGCTCAAGTTGGGCTGCACTCTCTGTCCAGCCTCTCGCATTGTCAGCCCATGGTGGATGACATGATCAACTAAGTTTGCTCTGATTTCATTTGAAAGTTGTTGTCTTCTTTGGCCATGAACTCCTCTACCAGCTCTACCCCTTACCTCTCACTCTTCCTCCCCTCTCATTCTCACCCTCCCTCTTCCTCTTCCTCTCTCTGCAACGTCTTCCATTGTTGTTGTAAAAACAAAAAGGTGCTCACCTGTGGTCTTTTTCATAGTGCTTACTTCCTGATTGAAGTGGTAACAATTAACCATTGAGGTGTTTGGCCAGGTGGTACATGTATTGGCCAATTAGCTCATGTAGTGTCATTTTGAATGGCAGTGTTTTGAAATGGCAAACATGTGACTTTATGTCAGATTGTCAGTGTCTTATGCAGAGAACCGTGTGCAGTGCATTTAAAAGTGCAATTTTGAATTGCAAAATATGTGTAAAGCAGAAAATGTGTTTAGACTTTTGGAGACTTGGGAAGAGGTTTGGCTCTCTGTGTGTCCGTTTAAATAACCGTGCTGTGTCATTTTAGTGTGTTAGCAATTGGAAAAAACTGTAAATTCACGTATAAACTTTGGTTTTCGACCTGGTCAGTACATAATAGAAAAGCACTGTCAGTCAGACATCGTTCATCAGCCCTGGTCCTGGGAGCCCACAGAGGGCCCTGGTCCTGGGAGCCCACAGAGGGCCCTGGTCCTGGGAGCCCACAGAGGGCCCTGGTCCTGGGAGCCCACAGAGGGCCCTGGTCCTGGGAGCCCACAGAGTGTGCAGGTACTTATTCCAGACCAGTACTATTACACATTATTTAAAATCATCAAACTTATCATCAAGCTCTTGGTTGTTCAAATCAGCTTTGTATTCATACGGTGCTAGAACAAAAGCCTGCACGACCTGCGTGTCCCCAGAACCTGTTGTAAGAGACGGTGTAACACAAACATCTCTGGGTTAAGGCTGTGCAGTAAAGACAGCAGCGTTGGCTTTTAAAAAGAGACCGCTATAACTTAAGCTGACCCAGTTGTTACTTTAAAAAGCCCCCCGATGAGTAGTGTGATGCTGATGATGTCATCTCAATGAGTAGTGTGATGCTGATGATGTCATCTCAATGAGTAGTGTGATGCTGACGATGTCATCTCAATGAGTAGTGTGATGCTGATGATGTCATCTCAATGAGTTGTGTGATGCTGATGATGTCATCTCAATGAGTAGTGTGATGCTGATGATGTCATCTCAATGAGTAGTGTGATGCTGATGATGTCATCTCAATGAGTTGTGTGATGCTGATGATGTCATCTCAATGAGTAGTGTGATGCTGATGATGTCATCTCAGAGGGAGCTCATGCAACTTCCCATGACAAGCTTCATACTTCATACCATTTAGTGTGTGTGTGTGTGTGTGTGTGTGTGTGTGTGTGTGTGTGTGTGTGTGTGTGTGTGTCTGTGCGTGTGTGTGTGCAAAAATAGTGGCCTATAGGGAATGTGGTGCAATTTGGGACGAAGTCTAAGTGTTCTCTTAGGTAAGGGTTATAAAACCACATCCACACTTTTCTCTTCAGATTTCACCATTAACACGTTGCTTTATCCTTCAATGAACCAGGGAAGTAATTGAGAGATATTGAGATTGATATCTCATTTTTAAGTGAGGCCTGGCTAGTCAAGAAAGCAGTCAACCGTGCATTTAGTTAAACACACCATAGCCTGGACTCCAGCTGTTCTAGGTTTCTCCATAGCCTGGACTCCAGCTGTTCTAGGTTTCTCCATAGCCTGGACTCCAGCTGTTCTAGGTTTCTCCATAGCCTGGACTCCAGCTGTTCTAGGTTTCTCCATAGCCTGGACTCCAGCTGTTCTAGGTTTCTCCATAGCCTGGACTCCAGCTGTTCTAGGTTTCTCCATAGCCTGGACTCCAGCTGTTCTAGGTTTCTCCATAGCCTGGACTCCAGCTGTTCTAGGTTTCTCCATAGCCTGGACTCCAGCTGTTCTAGGTTTCTCCATAGCCTGGACTCCAGCTGTTCTAGGTTTCTCCATAGCCTGGACTCCAGCTGTTCCTAGGTTTCTCCATAGCCTGGACTCCAGCTGTTCTAGGTTTCTCCATAGCCTGGACTCCAGCTGTTCTAGGTTTCTCCATAGCCTGACTCCAGCTGTTCCTAGGTTTCCTCCATAGCCTGGACTCCAGCTGTTCTAGGTTTCTCCATAGCCTGGACTCCAGCTGTTCTAGGTTTCTCCATAGCCTGGACTCCAGCTGTTCTAGGTTTCTCCATAGCCTGGACCCAGCTGTTCCTAGGTTTCTCCATAGCCTGGACTCCAGCTGTTCTAGGTTTCTCCATAGCCTGACTCCAGCTGTTCTAGGTTTCTCCATAGCCTGACTCCAGCTGTTCCTAGGTTTCTCCATAGCCTGGACTCCAGCTGTTCTAGGTTTCTCCATAGCCTGACTCCAGCTGTTCTAGGTTTCTCCATAGCCTGGACTCCAGCTGTTCTAGGTTTCTCCATAGCCTGGACTCCAGCTGTTCTAGGTTTCTCCATAGCCTGGACTCCAGCTGTTCTAGGTTTCTCCATAGCCTGGACTCCAGCTGTTCCTAGGTTTCTCCATAGCCTGGACTCCAGCTGTTCTAGGTTTCTCCATAGCCTGGACTCCAGCTGTTCTAGGTTTCTCCATAGCCTGGACTCCAGCTGTTCTAGGTTTCTCCATAGCCTGGACTCCAGCTGTTCTAGGTTTCTCCATAGCCTGGACTCCAGCTGTTCTAGGTTTCTCCATAGCCTGGACTCCAGCTGTTCTAGGTTTCTCCATAGCCTGGATTCCAGCTGTTCCTAGGTTTCTCTAGAACTAGCATACCCTGTTATGACTGGCAGCACCAGACAACACAAACCTTAAAAATAAGTACATTTTAGACCCTGAGAAATAGCAACAGGGACATAGCAATAACTGACTGTAATTGTACTGCAACCCCACAGCAGAGATAGCCTGGTCCCACATCTGTTTGTGCTGGTTTAAATGTCTCTCTTTTGTTGTCAGTTTTCTGCCTAATTAAGATAATCAAACTAATTGGCTGTGTTCTAGCAAATTAAATTAGAACCATTTAAGTGCAAAAATTCCTCATTGAATCAGCTTTGCTGCATGCAGGCAGTTTTACCTCAGCTGTTTACCAGTTTTACCTCAGCTGTTTACCAGTTTTACCTCAGCTGTTTATAGCAGATTTACCTCAGCTGTTCATACCAGATTTACCTCACTCAGCTGTTTATACCAGTTTTACCTCAGCTGTTCATACCAGTTTTAACTCAGCCGTTTATACCAGTTTTAACTCAGCCGTTTATACCAGTTTTACCTCAGCTGTTTATAGCAGTTTTACCTCAGCTGTTTATAGCAGTTTTACCTCAGCTGTTTATAGCAGTTTTACCTCAGCTGTTTATAGCAGTTTTACCTCAGCTGTTTATAGCAGTTTTACCTCAGCTGTTTATAGCAGTTTTACCTCAGCTGTTTATACCAGTTTTACCTCAGCTGTTTATACCAGATTTACCTCAGCTGTACCAGTTTTACCTCAGCTGTTTATACCAGTTTTACCTCAGCTGTTTACCAGTTTTACCTCAGCTGTTTATAGCAGATTTACCTCAGCTGTTCATACCAGATTTACCTCACTCAGCTGTTTATACCAGTTTTACCTCAGCTGTTCATACCAGTTTTAACTCAGCCGTTTATACCAGTTTTAACTCAGCCGTTTATACCAGTTTTACCTCAGCTGTTTATAGCAGTTTTACCTCAGCTGTTTATAGCAGTTTTACCTCAGCTGTTTATAGCAGTTTTACCTCAGCTGTTTATAGCAGTTTTACCTCAGCTGTTTATAGCAGTTTTACCTCAGCTGTTTATAGCAGTTTTACCTCAGCTGTTTATAGCAGTTTTACCTCAGCTGTTTATACCAGTTTTACCTCAGCTGTTTATACCAGATTTACCTCAGCTGTACCAGTTTTACCTCAGCTGTTTATACCAGTTTTACCTCAGCTGTTTATAGCAGATTTACCTCAGCTGTTCATACCAGATTTACCTCACTCAGCTGTTTATACCAGTTTTACCTCAGCTGTTTATACCAGTTTTACCTCAGCTGTTCATACCAGATTTACCTCACTCAGCTGTTTATACCAGTTAACTCAGCTGTTTATACCAGTTTTACCTTTTACCTCAGCTGTTTATAGCAGTTTTACCTCAGCTGTTTATAGCAGTTTTACCTCAGCTGTTCATACCAGTTTTACCTCAGCTGTTCATACCAGTTTTACCTCAGCTGTTTATACCAGTTTTACCTCAGCTGTTTATACCAGTTTTACCTCAGCTGTTTATACCAGTTTTACCTCAGCTGTTTATAAAATATTTACCTCAGCTGTTTATAAAATATTTACCTCAGCTGTTTATGCCAGTTTCACCTCAGCTGTTTATACCAGTTTTAACTCAGCTGTTTATACCAGTTTTACCTCAGCTGTTTATACCAGTTTTAACTCAGCTGTTTATAGCAGTTTTACCTCAGCTGTTCATACCAGATTTACCTCAGCTGTTTATACGAGATTTACCTCAGCTGTTTACCAGATTTACCTCAGCTGTTTATAGCAGTTTTACCTCAGCTGTTTATAGCAGATTTACCTCACTCAGCTGTTTATACCAGTTTTACCTCAGCTGTTATACCAGATTTACCTCAGCTGTTTACCAGATTTACCTCAGCTGTTTATAGCAGTTTTACCTCAGCTGTTCATACCAGATTTACCTCACTCAGCTGTTTATACCAGTTTTAACTCAGCTGTTTATACCAGTTTTACCTCTTACCTCAGCTGTTTATACCAGTTTTACCTCAGCTGTTTATAGCAGTTTTACCTCAGCTGTTTATACCAGTTTTACCTCACTCAGCTGTTTATAGCAGTTTTACCTCAGCTGTTTATACCAGTTTTACCTCAGCTGTTCATACCAGATTTACCTCAGCTGTTCATACCAGTTTTACCTCAGCTGTTTATACCAGTTTTACCTCAGCGGTTTATAAAATATTTACCTCAGCGGTTTATAAAATATTTACCTCAGCTGTTTATAGTAGTTTTACCTCAGCTGTTTATACCAGTTTTACCTCAGCTGTTTATACCAGATTTACCTCAGCTGTTTATACCAGATTTACCTCAGCTGTTTATACCAGATTTACCTCAGCTGTTTATACCAGATTTACCTCAGCTGTTTATACCAGTTTTACCTCAGCTGTTTATATCAGTTTTACCTCAGCTGTTTATACCAGTTTGTGCTGCTGCTCTGACATGCAATTTTCCTTCTTGATCAGCGATGACGACACACTGTCATCAAATCAATACAAATAGGCAAGGGGTTAGTTCATTCATATGGGCCACATATACAAATGGGATCTACATTACAATATCCAGCTGTTTCTATAGAAACCACTGCATTAAAATGGAGGGGGATGAAATCATGATAAATGTTGTCGTTGGAAAAGAATGGCAAAGCTATGCTATAGTATATTATGCTATGGGAACTGCCCCAGGATTTGAAAGAATTTCAGCATTATTCATTTTCCAAATGCCTAGTGTACTATATGCTCAAGGTTAACATGCACAGAGCTATTGCTGAAGTAGGTGTCACGCCTTCCTCCGAGGCCGCCTCCCCTCCTTGTTCGGGCAGGTTTCGGCGTTCGTCGTCACCGGCTTACTAGCTACTGCCGCTACCATTCTCATCACTCCACTTGTCGTGTCTTGTCAATCACACACACCTGGTGCTCATTCCCCTAATTAGTCTGTGTATAAGTGTTCCCTCTGTTCCCCTTGTCTTTGTGAGTGATTGTTCTATGTGGGAGGAGAGTAGCTCGGTTGAGATACTCTCTCATTTATTTTGCCAGGGTTGATTTCCCCCTGTGTCATTACATTTATTGTATTTTCTGAGACTGTGTTTGGTCAGGGAGGATTGTTTCCCCTGTACCTGTTTCGATTGCCGTTGTAGGCTCATTTGTACGTCTGGAAGGAATAAATCTGCATCCGGTTATTTTACTCCTGCGCCTCACTCCGTCCATCATTCACCACAGTAGGAAAGATCATATCTACACCTGTTATGAAAAGAATGCTACCACAACCTCACAACACCCACTAACTCCTCCTGTATATAAAAACATAAAGGTGAAGTTGTTGACTAAAAAAAATATACAGTATTGAATTCCAAAGAGCACCATGAAGCCCTTTGACAGTCGATGTGGTTGATGACTAGCCAGGTACACAGAAGCGAATACAACAGATAAAGCAGATGCAGGCTGTCACTGGCAGCAGATCTGAGATCAGATCAGATCTGTCAGAGACATACGGTAGCTGTAGTGGAGGTTGCAGGGCTGTCCAGCAGAAGACTGAGATCAGATCTGACAGAGCTGTAGTGGAGGTTGCAGGGGCTGTCCAGCAGAAGACTGAGAGATAGATGGAATGATAGATGACTCATCTCATCTGGAGAACAGAACAGAACAGACAGAACCTGTTGATGGCCAGACTGCTGCTGCCCACACACAACACTAAGTCTTACTCACTGTCACTTTATTTTCTGTCAGACAGAGAAGAGGACAGGAGAGGCCAGGAGAGGAGAAGAAAGGACAGGACAGGACAGGACAGGAGAGGACTGGAGAGGACAGGAGAGGAGAAGAAAGGAGAGGCCAGGAGAGGACAGGACAGGAGAGGAGAGGACTGGAGAGGACAGGAGAGGACAGGACAGGAGAGGAGAGGACTGGAGAGGACAGGAGAGGAGAAGAAAGGAGAGGCCAGGAGAGGAGAGGACAGGAGAGGAGAGGACAGGACAGGAGAGGAGTTTAAGCTAATACTTACATTTTACATTTTAGTCATTTAGCAGACGCTCTTATCCAGAGCGACTTACAGTTAGTGAGTGCATACCTTTTCATACTGGCCCCCCGTGGGAATCGAACCCACAACCCTGGCGTTGCAAGCGCCATGCTCTACCAACTGAGCTACACGGGTACTTCAAAGCACAACTAGCTGCTAATGTTCATAAAAAACTTCAAGTTATTAAACATCTGTTTTTCTTATTTCAATATGCCTAACTATGCCATAAATGGTGAGTGACTCTCAGAATGGTAAATGAACCACAACCTCAACCACAGAGCGTTTCTGGTTTAACCACACTAGGACCACACAGAGTGCTGCTGAACACTCATTTCCAATTCACACGTGCATCAGACACACACTTGAAATAGGACAAATATAAGCACTCACCAAATGACTATTAATGATGTTATTAAGCCTCAAGCTGAGACGGTTGTCCTGCAGTGACAACACCCAAAATCCCGGCCAGCCAGCCCCATCTGGTTCAGTTTGTTGCAACATAAACTCTTAACGTTGAGAGAGGGAGATTGTTTTCTGTGTTCTCCCCAGTAGTCCTATTGTGCGTCCCCCAAATGGCACCCTATTCCCTATATAGTGCACTACTTTTGACCATAGTGCTCTATGGGTCCTGGTCTAAAGTAGTGCACTATATAGGGAATAGGGTGCCATTTGGGATGCATCCATTGTTCTCCATGTCAGGGGTTTGACATGCTGGGGGGGGAAACTGTAACCCAGTATCACAATGACCTATAGGCTTCTGGCTGTAACTCACAACACATGAGGACATTGTTTTATGAAGTGATTTTCCACCAGCAAATCCATGTGGATGTTGAATTGCTCACACACCAGTGCTAGCTTTTAATGGTGATGTTTTCAGAACATTATGAGTGGTATAAAGAAAACAACAGCATCAAGAGCTGGCAAAGAATTGCAAAATTAGCCAGATAAAATGAAATCATTTTTTTATTTAGGAAATCATTAGCCAATCCAAGACTATATGCAATAAGGTTTTTCTCAGAGTTCATTTTTTTTCTATGTTTTCCTGTACGTTCTATAGCCTGTACTGGGGTTCTGTTGTGGTGGTGGTGGAGGTGTTCTATAGCCTGTACTGGGGTTCTGTTGTGGTGGTGGTGGAGGTGTTCTATAGCCTGTACTGGGGTTCTGTTGTGGTGGTGGTGGTGGAGGTGTTCTATAGCCTGTACTGGGGTTCTGTTGTGGTGGTGGTGGAGGTGTTCTATAGCCTGTACTGGGGTTCTGTTGTGGTGGTGGTGGAGGTGTTCTATAGCCTGTACTGGGGTTCTGTTGTGGTGGTGGTGGAAGTGTTCTATAGCCTGTACTGGGGTTCTGTTGTGGTGGTGGTGGAAGTGTTCTATAGCCTGTACTGGGGTTCTGTTGTGGTGGTGGAGGAGTAGTGTTGGCTGGGGGGGACAGTTCCATGGGGGGGTATGGGATCAGGGAGAGTTCCGTGGAGGGCAAGGGGGGTCAGAGGACAGTCCTATAGGAAGGGGTAGGGGATCAGGGAGAGTTCTGCGGGGGTAAGCGGGTGACCATCTGCTTTTAATTTAATTTGGATGAATTTAATGTCATTAGATTTAGGAGAACTTGAAAGAGCATTACTCTTCTGGTCTGTCCTCAGTACGGTCAAATAATATCCATGACAACAGGCTGCTGAGTTAAAGCACAGGACAGACGTTTCATCAACACTGTTAATAGTATGAAGCACAGGGGAGGTTGGTTTTTACCATTTCCATATTCCTCCTTCTTTCCTCCTCCCATGCTGACTATCACTCTGTCATATCAGTTTCTCATTAGCAGAGAGAGAGAGAGAGAGAGAGAGAGAGTGGGCGAGCAAGAGAGAGAAGAGAACCTTCATGCACTGTTAGTTGGGGGATCATTGATATATCCGTTTAATGATGATACGTTTATTAAAGTACTGTACATCAAAAACCGACTGATCTGTGACAGAAGGCACTACCGACCTGTGCAAGGAGCTTATTAATCATACTGAACATTTTTCAATGTATTGAAAATAAGCTGATTATATTTCAAGGTTATGTATCAGCTGCAATAGCCTTCATCAGGATTCTAAGACTACATTTTAAGATGTGGTCCTTCCATCTTCAGGAAACAGATCTGTAAAGTTAACACCACTCAGAAACACTCCTTACATCTCTACTTGCTAAGTGTTGTTCACGCCCACTAGGAAGCAGCTCTCAGGAAGTCTCTTATCTCTCCCAGCTCCACCGTTCCCAGGTCAAGGTCTCTCCTCCCAGCTGCAGCCCAGTCCCAGTCCCAGTCCCTGTGGCAGACAGTTTCCCTCAGCCCTGCCTTGTCCCTGACTCCCTGCCTGCATTAGTCCTGTTAGTCTGCCTGGCCCTGTCTGTATTAGTCCTGTTAGTCTGCCTGGCCTGTCTGCATTAGTCCTGCCAGTCTGCAGGAGCCCTGCCTAGCCTAGTCCCTGGTTCCCACCTTTGTTGGCTGCAAACATGGGTTCAAACAGTATTCGCTCTCTGTCAAATCCTATTTGAACCCTGAGGTCAGGTTGGATCAGCCAGCGTAGTGGGAGCCTGTCCCCAGCCCCGGCCTGGCGGGAGGGGAGCTAACTAATTGCCAGACGGTCTCTCAGGCCCTCAGCCCCTACAGGGCTCTGCTGGTGTGGTCCAGGCTGGCAGAGTGAGACCACGCTGTGATCCAAGAATAGAAGACCCCATGCAGGCTGCATCCCAGATGGCTCCCTATCCACTATATGGTGCACTGCTATTGTTTAGTGTGTGTGTATGTGTGTATGTGTGTGTGTGTGTGGGGGGGGTGACTCACCCTGACCCCTGACCCCCGGCTCTACACTCTCTTCCATGGTGACTCACCCTGACCCCCGGCTCTACACTCTCTTCCATGGTGACTCACCCTGACCCCTGACCCCCGGCTCTACACTCTCTTCCATGGTGACTCACCCTGACCCCCGGCTCTACACTTCTCTTCCATGGTGACTCACCCTGACCCCTGACCCCGGCTCTACACCTCTTCCATGGTGACTCACCCCTGACCCCCGGCTCTACACTCTCTTCCATGGTGACTCACCCTGACCCCTGGCTCTACACTCTCTTCCATGGTGACTCACCCTGACCCCCCGGCTCTACACTCTCTTCCATGGTGACTCACCCTGACCCCCGGCTCTACACTCTCTTCCATGGTGACTCACCCTGACCCCTGACCCCCAGCTCTACACTCTCTTCCATGGTGACCTCACCCTGACCCCCGGCTCTACACTCTCTTCCATGGTGACTCACCCTGACCCCCTGACCCCGGCTCTACACTCTCTTCCGTGGTGACTCACCCTGACCCCTGACCCCCGGCTCTACACTCTCTTCCATGGTGACTCACCCTGACCCCTGGCTCTACACTCTCTTCCATAGTGACTCACCCTGACCCTGGCTCCCTACCACTCTCTTCCATGGTGACTCACCTGACCCCTGACCCCGGCTCTCTCTCTTCCATGGTGACTCACCCTGACCCTGACCCCGGCTCTACTCTCTATTCCATGGTGACTCACCCTGACCCCTGACCCCCGGCTCTACATCTCTCTTCCATGGTGACTCACCCTGACCCCCGGCTCTACACCTCTTCCATGGTGACTCACCTGACCCCTGACCCCCGGCTCTACACTCTCTTCCATGGTGACTCACCCTGACCCCTGACCCCCGGCTCTACACTCTCTTCCATGGTGACTCACCCTGACCCCTGACCCCCGGCTCTACACTCTCTTCCAGCTAGTAGCTCCATCTGGACATGGTATGATAGTTTGGCTAGTGTGTAATGTTCACACATGCTGTTGAACACAGACACAACCCCCTGTCCACTTTCCCTTTCACTGTTTGTGTGTCCCAGAAGGAACAGTATTTCCTAAATAGCGCACTACTTTTGACCAAGGCCCAGTGCACTAAATAGGGAATAGGATGCCATTTGTGACGTAGACTGTGGCTTAAATGAGCTCTCAGCAGCAGGAAACGATGGGCTTGTCAAAGGAGAGGGCCGGCCCGTGAAAAGAGACACCTGTGGTGTTTACTGGTCCACCTCGTTCTGCTTCATCACAGGGCCTGGTTGGTTTCTTTCAAGGTAAACTGTAGTAGTGGTGTAAATTAATGAAACCAGACTGAATTCTGCACCCACCACTGTTTAACTTCAAACTTAGTTGTTGTTTAAACTGCAAATTGTCCCTTTAACCAGGCTTGGTAAATTGGTGTTCTAAAATAAAGAAAATAATTGCGGTAACTTTTATAACTAATTAATAGAACTCTTATTACTCATCGCTCTTTCTTAAAAGTATTTGATGGATCTGTGCTGGAAAATAATACTTATTTTCCACCATAATTTGCAAATAAATTCATTAAAAATCCTACAATGTGAATTTCTGGAGAAAAAAAAATCTCAATTTGTCTGTCATAGTTGACGTGTACCTATGATGAAAATTACAGGCCTCTCATCTTTTTAAGTGGGAGAACTTGCACAATTGGTGGCTGACTAAATACTTTTTTCCCCCCACTGTATTTGATGGATCTGGCTCTACACTCTCTTCCATGGTGACTCACCCTGACCCCTGACCCCCGACTCTACACTCTCTTCCATGGTGACTCACCCTGACCCCTGGCTCTACACTCTATTCCATGGTGACTCACCCTGACCCCTGACCCCCGGCTCTACACTCTATTCCATGGTGACTCACCCTGACCCCTGACCCCTGGCTCTACACTCTCTTCCATGGTGACTCACCCTGACCCCTGACCCCCGACTCTACACTCTCTTCCATGGTGACTCACCCTGACCCCTGGCTCTACACTCTCTTCCATGGTGACTCACCCTGACCCCTGACCCCCGGCTCTACACTCTATTCCATGGTGACTCACCCTGACCCCTGACCCCTGGCTCTACACTCTCTTCCATGGTGACTCACCCTGACCCCTGACCCCGACTCTACACTCTCTTCCATGGTGACTCACCCTGACCCCTGGCTCTACACTCTCTTCCATGGTGACTCACCCTGACCCCTGGCTCTACACTCTCTTCCATGGTGACTCACCCTGACCCCTGATCCCTGACCCCCGGCTCTACACTCTCTTCCATGGTGACTCACCCTGACCCCTGACCCCCGGCTCTACACTCTCTTCCATGGTGACTCACCCTGACCCCTGACCCCTGACCCCCGGCTCTACACTCTATTCCATGGTGACTCACCCTGACCCCTGACCCCTGACCCCGGCTCTACACTCTCTTCCATGGTGACTCACCCCCTGACCCCTGACCCCTGGCTCTACACTCTCTTCCATGGTGACTCACCCTGACCCCTGACCCCCGACTCTACACTCTCTTCCATGGTGACTCACCCTGACCCCTGGCTCTACACTCTATTCCATGGTGACTCACCCTGACCCCTGGCTCTACACTCTCTTTCATGGTGACTCACCCTGACCCCTGACCCCCGGCTCTACACTCTCTTCCATGGTGACTCACCCTGACCCCCGGCTCTACTCTCTCTTCCATGGTGACTCACCCTGACCCCTACACTCTATTCCATGGTGACTCACCCTGACCCCTGGCTCTACACTCTATTCCATGGTGACTCACCCTGACCCCTGACCCCCGGCTCTACACTCTCTTCCATGGTGACTCACCCTGACCCCTGGCTCTACTCTCTCTTCCATGGTGACTCACCCTGACCCCTGACCCCTGACCCCCGACTCTACACTCTCTTCCATGGTGACTCACCCTGACCCCTGGCTCTACACTCTATTCCATGGTGACTCACCCTGACCCCTGGCTCTACACTCTCTTCCATGGTGACTCACCCTGACCCCTGACCCCCGGCTCTACACTCTATTCCATGGTGACTCACCCTGACCCCTGGCTCTACACTCTATTCCATGGTGACTCACCCTGACCCCTGACCCCCGGCTCTACACTCTATTCCATGGTGACTCACCCTGACCCCTGGCTCTACACTCTCTTCCATGGTGACTCACCCTGACCCTGACCCCGACTCTCACACTCTCTTCCATGGTGACTCACCCTGACCCCTGGCTCTACACTCTATTCCATGGTGACTCACCCTGACCCTGGCTCTACACTCTCTTCCATGGTGACTCACCCTGACCCCTGACCCCGACTCTACACTCTCTTCCATGGTGACTCACCCTGACCCCTGGCTCTACACTCTCTTTCATGGTGACTCACCCCTGACCCCGGCTCTACACTCTATTCCATGGTGACTCACCCCTGACCCCTGACCCCG
Source organism: Coregonus clupeaformis (assembly GCF_020615455.1). Taxonomy (NCBI): domain Eukaryota; kingdom Metazoa; phylum Chordata; class Actinopteri; order Salmoniformes; family Salmonidae; genus Coregonus; species Coregonus clupeaformis. The sequence continues at coordinate 65,321,918 of NC_059206.1, forward strand.
GCTCTACACTCTCTTCCATGGTGACTCACCCCTGACCCCTGACCCGACTCTACACTCTCTTCCATGGTGACTCACCCTGACCCCTGGCTCTACACTCTCTTCCATGGTGACTCACCCTGACCCCTGGCTCTACACTCTCTTCCATGGGACTCACCCCTGACCCCTGACCCCCGGCTCTACACTCTCTCCATGGTGACTCACCTGACCCTGACCCCTGACCCCGGCTCTACACTCCTATTCCATGGTGACTCACCCTGACCCCTGCCCCCCGGCTCTACACTCTCTTCCATGGTGACTCACCCTGACCCCTGACCCCTGACCCCCGGCTCTACACTCTATTCCATGGTGACTCACCCTGACCCCTGACCCCCGGCTCTACACTCTCTTCCATGGTGACTCACCCTGACCCCTGCCCCCTGACCCCCGGCTCTACACTCTCTTCCATGGTGACTCACCCTGACCCCTGACCCCTGACCCCCGGCTCTACACTCTATTCCATGGTGACTCACCCTGACCCCTGACCCCTGACCCCCGGCTCTACACTCTCTTCCATGGTGACTCACCCTGACCCCTGACCCCTGACCCCGGCTCTACACTCTCTTCCATGGTGACTCACCCTGACCCCTGCCCCTGACCCCGGCTCTACACTCTATTCCATGGTGACTCACCCTGACCCCTGACCCCTGGCTCTCTACATCTCTTCCATGGTGACTCACCCTGACCCCTGACCCCTGGCTCTACACTCTCTTCCATGGTGACTCACCCTGACCCCTGACCCCTGGCTCTACACTCTATTCCATGGTGACTCACCCTGACCCCTGGCTCTACACTCCTATTCCATGGTGACTCACCCTGACCCCTGGCTCTACACTCTCTTTCATGGTGACTCACCCTGACCCCTGACTCTACACTCTCTTCCATGGTGACTCACCCTGACCCCTGACCCGGCTCTACACTCTCTTCCATGGTGACTCACCCTGACCCCTGACCCCTGACCCCGGCTCTACACTCTCTTCCATGGTGACTCACCTGACCCCCTGACCCCGGCTCTACACTCTCTTCCAGCTAGTAGCTCCATCTGGACATGGTATGATAGTTTGGCTAGTGTGTAATGTCCACACATGCTGTTGAACACAGACACAACCCCTGTCCCCTTTCCCTTTCACTGTTTGTGTGTCCCAGAAGGAACCGTATTTCCTAAATAGCGCACTACTTTTGACCAAGGCCCAGTGCACTAAATAGGGAATAGGATGCCATTTGTGACGTAGACTGTGGCTTAAATGAGCTCTCAGCAGCAGGAAACGGTGGGCTTGTCAAAGGAGAGGGCCGGCCCGTGAAGAGAGACACCTGTGGTGTTTACTGGTCCGCCTCGTTCTGCTTCATCACAGGGCCTGGTTGGTTTCTTTCAAGGTAAACTGTAGTAGTGCTGTAAATTAATGAAACCAGACTGAATTCTGCACCCACCACTGTTTAACTTCAAACTTAGTTGTTGTTTAAACTGCAAATTGTCCCTTTAACCAGGCTTGGTAAATTGGTGTTCTAAAATAAAGAAAATCTTTTATAACTAATTAATAGAACTCTTATTACTCATCGCTCTTTCTTAAAAGTATTTCATGGATCTGTGCTGGAAAATAATACTTATTTTCCACCATAATTTGCAAATAAATTCAATTAAAATCCTACAAAGTGATTTTCTGGATTTATTTTCCTCAATTTGTCTAACATAGTTGACGTGTACCTATGATGAAAATTACAGGCCTCTCTCATCTTTTTAAGTGGGAGAACTTGCACAATTGGCGGCTGACTAAATACTTTTTTTCCCCACTGTATTTGATGGATCTGTGCTGGAAAATAATGTGCCAAGAAAACGCTGTTTTGATTGTTTTGATCAAACAAACATACATGACATACAGTGCATTCGCAAAGTATTCAGACCCCTTGACTTTTTACCACCGTTTTGTTAAGTTACAGCCTTATTCTAAAATGGATTAAAATAAAAATGTTTCCTCATCAATCTACACACAATACCACATAATGACAAAGTGAAAACAGGTTTTTTGAAATGTTTGCAAATTTATAAAAAAAAAAAAAAAACAGAAATACCTTATTTACATAAGTATTCAGACCCTTTGAAATTGAGCTCAGGTGCATCCTGTTTCCATTGATCATCCTTGAGATGTTTCTACAACTTGATTGTGGTAAATTCAATTGATTGGACATGATTTGGAAAGGCTCACACCTGAAGTGGCGCCGGAGAAGATGGCTGCCGTTTTACAGTCCGTTTTACAGCCCTCTAACCAATTGTACTATTATGTGTGTTTTTTCGCGTTATTTGTAATTTATTCTGTACATAATGTTTCTGCCACCGTCTCTTATGACCAAAAAGAGCTTCTGGATATCAGGACAGCGATTACTCACCTCGTATTGGACAAAGATTTTTTCTTCAATGAGCCGGACGCAAAGGATATCCTACAGACACCCGACAAGGCCCAAATCCCCGTCATTCGCATGAGAAAGACACAGAGATATCGTGGACGTAGGTCGGGGTGCCTTGTAACGATCCGACGGCGAGCGAGTAAACTGCCTCTTCCTTCAATCCTATTAGCCAATGTTCAATCATTTGAGAACAAATTGGACGACCTAAGATTACGGTTATCCTACCAACGGGACATTAAAAACTGTAATATCTTATGTTTCACCGAGTCGTGGCTGAACGACGACTAAAGACTCTGTTAAGACAAGGGGTGGCGGTTTGTGTATATTTGTAAACAACAGCTGGTGCACAAAATCTAATACTAAGGAAGTCTCAAGGTTTTGCTCGCCTGAGGTAGAGTATCTCATGATAAGCTGTAGACCACACTATTTACCAAGAGACTTTTCATCTATATTGTTCGTAGCTGTCTATCTACCACCACAAACCGATGCTGGCATTAAGATTGCACTCAATGAGCTGTATAAGGCCATAAGTAAACAGGAAAACACTCATCCAGAGGCAGCGCTCCTAGTGGCCGGGGACTTTAATGCAGGGACACTTAAAATCCGTTCTACCTAATTTCTACCAGCATGTTAAATGTGCAACCAGAGGGAAAAAAACTCTAGACCACCTTTACTCCACACACAGAGACGCATACAAAGCTCTCCCTCGCCCTCCATTTGGCAAATCTGACCATAACTCTATCCTCCTGATTCCTGCTTATAAGCAAAAACTAAAGCAGGAAGCACCAGTGACTCCCGGTTAATAAAAAAGTGGTCAGATGATGCAATCTCTATTGCACTCCACACTGCCCTTTCCCACCTGGACAAGAGGACCACCTACGTGAGAATGCTGTTCATTGACTACAGCTCAGCGTTCAACACCATAGTGCCCTCAAAGCTCATCACTAAGCTAAGGATCCTGGGACTAAACACCTCCCTCTGCAACTGGATCCTGGATTTCCTGACGGGCCGCCCCCAGGTGGTAAGGGTAGGTAACAACACATCTGCCACGCTGATCCTCAACACGGGGGCCCCTCAGGTGCATGCTCAGTCCCCTCCTGTACTCCCTGTTCACCCATGACTGCATGGCCAGGCACGACTCCAACAACATCATTAAGTTTGCTGACGACACAACAGTGGTAGGCCTTCTCACCGACAACGATGTGAGAGCCTACAGGGAGGAGGTCCGAAACCTGGCCGTGTGGTGCCAGGATAACAACCTCTCCCTCAATGTGATCAAGACAAAGGAGATGATTGTGGACTACAGGAAAAAAAAGAGGACTGAACACGCCCCCATTCTCATCGACGGGGCTGTAGTGGAACAGGTTGAGAGCTTCAAGTTCCTTGGTGTCCACATCACCAACGAACTATCATGGTCCAAACACACCAAGACAGTCATGAAGAGGGCACGACAAAGCCTATTCCCCCTCAGGAGACTGAAAAGACTGAAAAGATTTGGCATGGGTCCTCAGATCCTCAAAAAGTTCTACAGCTGCACCATCGAGAGCATCCTGACTGATTGCATCACCGCCTGGTATGGCAACTGCTCGGCCTCCGACCGCAAGGCACTACAGAGGGTAGTGCGTACGGCCCAGTACATCACTGGGGCCGAAGCTTCCCTGCCATCCAGGACCTCTATACCAGGCGGTGTCAGAGGAAGGCCCTCAAAATTGTCAAAGACTACAGCCACCCTAATCATAGACTGTTCTCTCTGCTACCGCCACGGCAAGCGGTACCGGAGCGCCAAGTCTAGGTCCAAAAGGCTTCTCAACAGCTTCTACCCCCAAGCCATAAGACTCCTGAACAGCTAAACATTGCTACCGGACTATGACTGCCCCCCCCCCAACCCCCCTCTTTTAGCTGCTACTCTGTCTATTATTTATGCATAGTCACTTTAACTCTACCCACATGTACATATTACCCCCATTACCTCGACATAACTAGTATTCTCTAGCTACAGTGAGGGAAAAAAGTATTTGATCCCCTGCTGATTTTGTACGTTTGCCCACTGACAAAGACATGATCAGTCTATCATTTTAATGGTAGGTTTATTTGAACAGTGAGAGACAGAATAACAACAACAAAATCCAGAAAAACGCATGCCAAAAATGTTATAAATTGATTTGCATTTTAATGAGGGAAATAAGTATTTGACCCCCTCTCAATCAGAATGATTTCTGGCTCCCAGGTGTCTTTTATACAGGTAATGAGCTGAGATTAGGAGCACACTCTTAAAGGGAGTGCTCCTAATGTCAGTTTGTTACCTGTATAAAAGACACCTGTCCACAGAAGCAATCAATCAATCAGATTCCAAACTCTCCACCATGGCCAAGACCAAAGAGCTCTCCAAGGATGTCAGGGACAAGATTGTAGACCTACACAAGGCTGGAATGGGCTACAAGACCATCGCCAAGCAGCTTGGTGAGAAGGTGACAACAGTTGGTGCGATTATTCGCAAATGGAAGAAACACAAAAGACCTGTCAATCTCCCTCGGCCTGGGGCTCCATGCAAGATCTTACCTCGTGGAGTTGCAATGATCATAGAGAACGGGTGAGGAATCAGCACAGAACTACGCGGGAGGATCTTGTCAATGATCTCAAGGCAGCTGGGACCATAGTCACCAAGAAAACAATTGGTAACACACTACGCCGTGAAGGACTGAAATCCTGCAGCGCCCGCAAGGTCCACCTGCTCAAGAAAGCACATATACAGGGCCGTCTGAAGTTTGCCAATGAACATCTGAATGATTCAGAGGAGAACTGGGTGAAAGTGTTGTGGTCAGATGAGACCAAAATGGAGCTCTTTGGCATCAACTCAACTCCCCGTGTTTGGAGGAGGAGGAATGCTGCCTGGAAACATTATGCTTTGGGGGTGTTTTTCTGCTAAGGGGTCAGGACAACTTCGCCGCATCAAAGGGACGATGGACGGGGCCATGTACCGTCAAATCTTTTGTGAGAACCTCCTTCCCTCAGCCAGGGCATTGAAAATGGGTTGTGGATGGGTATTCTAGCATGACAATGACCCAAAATACACGGCCAAGGCAACAAAGGAGTGGTCAAGAAGAAGCACATTAAGGCCCTGGAGTGGCCTAGCCAGTCTCCAGACCTTAATCCCATAGAAAATCTGTGGAGGGAGCTGAAGGTTCGAGTTGCCAAACATCAGCCTCGAAACCTTAATGACTTGGAGAAAATCTGCAAAGAGGAGTGGGACAAAATCCCTCCTGAGATGTATGCAAACCTGGTGGCCAACTACAAGAAACGTCTGACCTCTGTGATTGCCAACAAGGGTTTTGCCACCAAGTACTAAGTCATGTTTTGCAGAGCGGTCAAATACTTATTTCCCTCATTAAAAAGCAAATCAATTTATAACATTTTTGACATGCGTTTTTCTGGATTTTTTTGTTGTTATTCTGTCTCTCACTGTTCAAATAAACCTACCATTAAAATTATAGACTGATCATGTCTTTGTCAGTGGGCAAACGTACAAAATCAGCAGGGGTTCAAATACTTTTTTCCCTCACTGTACATATTACCTCAATTACCTCGACTAGCTGGTGCCCCCGCACATTGACTCTGCACCGGTACCCCCCTGTATATAACCTCCCTACTGTTATTTTATTGCTGCTCTTTAGTTATTTGCTTTTCTTTTTTTTACTTAACACACTGTGAACACACTAAAAATGCATTGTTGGTTTAGGGCTTGTAAGTAAGCATTCCACTGTAATGTCTACACCTGTTGTATTCGGCGCATGTGGCAAATAAAATGTTATTTTATTTTATTTATCTATACAAGGTTCCACAGTTGACAGTGCATGTCAGAGCAAAAACCAAGCCATGAGGTCGAAAGGAATTGTCCGTAGAGCTCCGAGACACGATTGTGTCGAGGCACAGATCTGGGAAAGGGTACCAAAACATTTCTACAGCATTGAAGGTCCCCAAGAACACAGTGGCCTCCGTCATTCATAAATGGAAGACGTTTGGAACCACCAAGAATCTTCGTAGAGCTGGCCGCCTGGCCAAACTGAGCAATTGGGGTAGAAGGGCCTTGGTCAAGAACCCGATGGTCACTCTGACAGAGCTCTAGAGTTCCTCTGTGGAGATGGGAGAACCTTTCAGAAGGACAACCATCTCTGCAGCACTCCACCAATCAGGCCTTTATGGTAGAGTGGCCAGACGGAAGCCACTCCTCAATAAAAGGCACATGACAGCCTGCTTGAAGTTTGCCAAAAGGCACCTAAAGGACTCAGACCATGAGAAACAAGATTCTCTGGTCTGATGAAACCAAGATTGAACTCTTTGGCCTGAATGCCAAACGTCACGTCTGGAGGAAACCTGGCACCATCCCGACGGTGAAGCATGGTGGTGGCAGCATCATGCTATGGGGATGTTTTTCAGTGGCAGGGACTGGGAGACTAGTCGGGATCGAGGGAAAGATGAACAGAGCAAAGTACAGAGAGATCCTTGATGAAAACCTGCTCCAGAGCGCTCAGGACCTCAGACTGGGCGAAGGTTCACCTTCGAAATGCACTAACCTGTCCAGATTAGTGACCAGAAATAACTTGTTTCATTTCCTCCTTTTTGGGCCAGTCGCAGATCAAAAATGTTGAACACCAATGGGATACATGATAGTGGTAACAAATGGAGTTGGGTGGATATAGTATTTCTTACAATATTTTATTTTGACCGGAATTGTGTTGGTCATTGTTAATAAGTGCAGCATTTATTCCAGTTCAACATAGTTTAGCTAAATACTTTCCTCATCAGATTGGGCTGCTTTCCCCTCTTCTTCTAATAATAGATCAACCAGTCTGTTACCACGGTTGCGGGAAAAACAGTTTTGGGGTGCCATTTTGTTTTTGTTTGAGCACATGCCCCCCCCACCCCCACCCCCAAAAGGTTATGTGGTTACTCCTGCAGACATAGGAGCTGCTCAACTAAACCATGGCAATTTCAACACAATTATGACTGACAGCACTATTCAGAAGAATGTGAATATAGAAGACTCTATAGAAGATAAGGGAGGACATCTATCCATCTCTAAACCCTCACAGAGACTGACACGTCTCACATCCATCTGTCAAATAAATAACAATAGCCTTTTGTTGTTGTTGTTTTATCTAGATGTTTATTTGGAATCGATCGTGTTTACAACTGATGTCTGTCGTGTCCATCAACTGTCGATCAATGGGTTTTGCTCTTTTCATGTAGAAAATGCATTACTTGTCAGCTCAAAGTAAATGTAGCTATCAATCACAAAGATTACAGACCATTAGAGCACCAAAAACACAATGTCTCTGGTTGCTCTCTGAAAAGCTCATTAATTGTCAAAGGGCATTTTGGCCGTCCTGGTCGGGAAGACAGTCAGAGACACTCACAAACAACGATCATGTCTTTTGAGAGAGAATGAAGGCTTTCTTGTTTTTGAACTGACCACTTCTTTCTAGGTAGACATGATTGTTGCCACTTCTCTATCTAGAAAGAAACAAACCCAGCTAGACTTCCAATGGACTTTGGGTGGATTCCACAATGTTGCCATACACCTCTGTGGTTCCAGATCTCCACACACTGATGGGGTAGGGGCCATGCAGAATGGCTATGGGGTGTTTTTGGACTGGACTTTAGTCTCCTTATAACCACTCAGTTAGACCATACTCCAAGTATCTCAGTTCCAGTCTGTGATATAACTGTAACTGAGATTTCAGCACTGATAAATTCCCAAAACAACCCATTGCAGCCGGTACGCCACCCATTAAGCCTAGACTCCCACTCCTGCCACTGCTCCTGTGAAGTCTTCAGTGAGTTCCAAGCAGTGACACAGTGTGTAATTGACTTAAACCATCGGATTACTCTGCCAGGCTCTACTGCCTGTCGACAGCTCCAGGTGCAGCTAGCTACCAGGATGCTTCCAAAATGGCATCCTATTCCACCCTATGGGTCCTGGTCAAAAGTAGTGCACTATGTAGGGAATACGGTGCCATTTGGGACGCAGTGTCTACAGCTCTGGTTGCAGGTAGCTACACTGTAACACATTTTTACATTTACATTTTAGTCATTTAGCAGACGCTCTTATCCAGTGCGACTTACAGTTAGTGAATGCATACATGTTTTTTTTTTTTTTTTTTTCATACTGGCCCCCCCGTGGGAAACGAACCCACATCCCTGCCGGCCAAACCCTCCCCTACCTTGGACAACGCCTGGACTCGAACCAGGATCTCTAGTGGCACAGCTAGCACTGCGATGCAGTGCCTTAGACCACTGCGCCACTCGGGAGAACACCCATGGGAGAAAGCATAATAGCAGAGCAATGTTTTTGAAACAGCTGAAATTTGTGGTTTTCATTATATAAAAGAGAGACTTGTTCTATTACGTTTTTATCTGAAATTGCAGTAAAAGCTGGTTACTCTGAAATTGATGCCAAACCTTAAAGGGATAGTTCATCCAAATGACATGTTGGTTTCCTTACCCTGCAAGCAGTCTACGGCAGCAATCCATGCTTTGGTTTAGTTTCCTGGCACTGTTTCCACATGCTAACGTTTTAGCATTTGTGGCACAAATCCCGTTCAAGTCATGGGACCGATATTAGCATTTTTCGCGCATCATATTCAAATAATCTATAAGCGACTTTGTTGAGCTTCACAATCAATTTGAGATACTTTCAGATGATTTGGACATGATGCGCAAAAAAATGCTAATATCGGTCCCATGATTCGAATGGGATTCGTGCCGCAGTGCCAGAGAAACTAAACCAAAGCATGGACTGCTGCCATACCTTGTCCATAGACTGCTTACAGGGTAAGGAAACCAATATGTAATTTTGTCATTTGGGTGAACTATTCCTTTAATGGACATTTTAGAACACTGTTATTTATTTCAAAAGCGAACAGGAACGCAAGCATCAACTGCCCAGTGAATTAACAACTTTTTCAGACCCCAAATTTTTTTTTCATGTAACGATTTCCTTGATATTGATGAAATGAAGCATGGTTTATTCTAAAGAAAAGCAATCCAGCTATTGTTTAGCTAACGTTGGCTGACGTTAGCATTCAACCTGCTAGCTTATTTTAAGTTAGTATAATGTGAATTGAAAAGTTTATGTATATATTATGTCAATTGAGATTTTGTCTCAATACCTCTACTTCAACTCTCTTCAAATGTTGTTCCGATACGTCTGCTTCAACTTTCTTCAAATGTTGTTTTGATACATCTGTTTCAACTGTCTTCAATAAGCTTTACCTCTCACTTTATACAATTCTGTTTCTCTTTGCCTCCTGAACCCCCCCCCCACCTAAACCCAGACTCTCTCTAAGCCCAGACCCTCTCTAAATCAAGGCCCTCTCTAAACCCAGAGTCTCTAACCCCAGACCCTCTCTAACCCCAGACCCTCTCTAACCCCAGACCCTCTCTAACCCCAGACCCTCTCTAACCCCAGACCCTCTCTAACTCCAGACCCTCTCTAACCCCAGACCCTCTCTAAATCAAGGCCCTCTCTAACCCCAGACCCTCTCTAACCCCAGACCCTCTCTAACCCCAGACCCTCTCTAACCCCAGACCCTCTCTAACCCCAGACCCTCTCAGCCCCCCCCACCTAACCCCAGACCCTCTCTAACCCCAGACCCTCTCTAACCCCAGACCCTCTCTAACTCCAGACCCTCTCTAACTCCAGACCCTCTCTAACCCCAGACCCTCTCTAAACCCAGAGTCTCTCTAACCCCAGACCCTCTCTAACTCCAGACCCTCTCTAACCCCAGACCCTCTCTAACCCCCAGACCCTCTCTAACCCCAGACCCTCTCTAACCCCCAGACTCTCTCTAACCCCAGACCCTCTCTAACTCCAGACCCTCTCTAACCCCAGACCCTCTCTAAACCCAGAGTCTCTAACCCCAGACCCTCTCTAACCCCAGACCCTCTCTAACTCCAGACCCTCTCTAACTCCAGACCCTCTCTAACCCCTGACCCTCTCTAACCCCTGACCCTCTCTAACTCCAGACCCTCTCTAACCCCTGACCCTCTCTAACTCCAGACCCTCTCTAACCCCAGACCCTCTCTAACCCCAGACCCTCTCTAACTCCAGACCCTCTCTAACCCCAGACCCTCTCTAACCCCCAGACCCTCTCTAACCCCAGACCCTCTCTAACTCCAGACCCTCTCTAACCCCAGACCCTCTCTAACTCCAGACCCTCTCTAACCCCAGACCCTCTCTAACTCCAGACCCTCTCTAACCCCAGACCCTCTCTAACTCCAGACCCTCTCTAACCCCAGACCCTCTCTAACTCCAGACCCTCTCTAACCCCAGACCCTCTCTAACTCCAGACCCTCTCTAACCCCAGACCCTCTCTAACTCCAGACCCTCTCTAACCCCAGACCCTCTCTAACCCCAGACCCTCTCTAACCCCAGACCCTCTCTAACCCCAGACCCTCTCTAACTCCAGACCCTCTCTAACTCCAGACCCTCTCTAACCCCCAGACCCTCTCTAAACCCAGAGTCTCTAACCCCAGACCCTCTCTAACTCCAGACCCTCTCTAACCCCAGACCCTCTCTAACCCCAGAGTCTCTAACCCCAGACCCTCTCTAACCCCAGACCCTCTCTAACCCCAGACCCTCTCTAACCCCAGACCCTCTCTAACCCCAGACCCTCTCTAACCCCAGACCCTCTCTAACCCCAGACCCTCTCTAACTCCAGACCCTCTCTAACTCCAGACCCTCTCTAACCCCTGACCCTCTCTAACCCCTGACCCTCTCTAACTCCAGACCCTCTCTAACTCCAGACCCTCTCTAACCCCAGACCCTCTCTAACTCCAGACCCTCTCTAACCCCAGACCCTCTCTAACCCCAGACCCTCTCTAACCCCAGACCCTCTCTAACTCCAGACCCTCTCTAACCCCAGACCCTCTCTAACTCCAGACCCTCTCTAACCCCAGACCCTCTCTAACTCCAGACCCTCTCTAACCCCAGACCCTCTCTAACTCCAGACCCTCTCTAACCCCAGACCCTCTCTAACCCCAGACCCTCTCTAACCCCAGACCCTCTCTAACCCCTGACCCTCTCTAATCCCAGACCCTCTCTAACTCCAGACCCTCTCTAACTCCAGACCCTCTCTAACCCCAGACCCTCTCTAACCCCAGACCCTCTCAGCTGCAGTATGTTGGTGAGAGTAGGACAGGACAGGAAAGACTATTTCACAAACCCAGTAAGGACACTTCCAACCGCTCATTGCTGTTATTACATGTTATCACCTGATGCCATTACTAATAGCACAGACCCACATGAAGCAGGGTTACAATAATATGACGCGCATCAGAAGAGTAGCCTATTGGTCTTCAGACAGTGGCATTACGGTTTGCAATTGACAGTTAATGCATAATCAAACAGACACATTTAGCCGTGCATTAGCCTACCGTAAAAAATGGATGCAAGCCGAACCAAGACTTCCCGAGTTTCTGAGAGAGAGGGCAAACGTTCAGCACTGAATTAAAAAACATTTGGTTGTTTGAGCCTGTCAATTTCATAAGTTAATGTTTCCATACTGTTTCGATGTAACAAAACAAAAAATGAAGAGGCTTGAATAAATTCCGTGGGATACAAAGTCACAGTTAAATCCAAATACAATTTCGAATTCACTGCGTGACATTTTTGATACGAAGAGAACGGGGGACTGAATTGGAGAGAGCGCCTCAAACTTACCCTTTATACAACCGAGAGAAGTGGGATATGTTTCCCAAAGCTTTTAAAGAACACGAACCAGTAGATATATCCAAAATGTTATGACACTGTCCTTGGGAATCACTAATAATCACTGATAAATCCAGTACCACGGGCAGAGCAACAGTGTTCAGTTCAGTTCTGTGCTCGGTCTTCACCGCGAGGTTCGCTCTGTGGTTGAAGTGTCTCCCGTTTCCACACGCGCAGCGCTTCACGCTACTCATCGAAGGCGGGGTAGGATACTTGACGCTCACACCCCCCACTAAAAACTAGAATTGTTAACATTTCAAATAATGGGGCTTTTTCTTCCATACAGCTTGAACTCAACTGCTATTTTGATTGGCATTCGTCTCATACAGTAGGACTAAGTCATGCGTAATCACTTTCACAACGTTTTTCTTGATAGCCCATAGTCCAAAAGAACATCTCATGTATTTGTGATCTCTTTCATTACATTTTTTTTTTTTTTTCATTCATGTGGATGTTTTAAAGTCCAGCACAGATGGGCACTCAAGAGCCAGCCAGGAGGGTATTCATGACATCATATCCTCTCTTTCACTGTTCATTTCCTCAAGAGCCAGCCAGGAGGGTATTCATGACATCATATCCTCTCTTTTTTTTTCCTAAGAAGAGGAGGGTATTATGACATCATATCATCTCTTTCACTGTTGTTTTCCTCAGGAACCAGCCAGGAGGGTATTTATGACATCATATCCTCTCTTTTACTGTTGTTTTCCTCAAGAGCCAGCCAGGAGGGTATTTATGACATCATATCCTCTCTTTCACTGTTGTTTTCCTCAAGAGCCAGCCAGGAGGGTATTTATGACATCATATCCTCTCTTTTACTGTTGTTTTCCTCAAGAGCCAGCCAGGAGGGTATTTATGACATCATATCCTCTCTTTCACTGTAGTTTTCCTCAAGAGCCAGCCAGGAGGGTATTTATGACATCATATCCTCTCTTTCACTGTAGTTTTCTTCAAGAGCCAGCCAGGAGGGTATTTATGACATCATATCCTCTCTTTCGCTGTAGTTTTCTTCAAGAGCCAGCCAGGAGGGTATTTATGACATCATATCCTCTCTTTCACAGTTGTTTTCCTCAAGAGCCAGCCAGGAGGGTATTTTTTATTTTATTTTTATTTAACCTTTATTTAACGAGGCAAGTCAGTTAAGAACAAATTATTATTTACAATGACGGCCTGCACCTGCCAAACCCGGACGACGCTGGGCCAATTGTGCGCCACCCTATGGGACTCCCAATCACGGCCGGTTGTGATACAGCCTGGAATCGAACCGGGGGGTCTGTAGTGACGCCTCAAGCACTGAGAGGCAGTGCCTTAGACCGCTGCACCACTCGGGACCGCTGCGCCACTCGACATCATATCCTCTCTTTCACTGTTGTTTTCCTCAAGAGCCAGCCAGGAGGGTGTTTATGACATCATATCCTCTCTTTCACTGTTGTTTTCCTCAAGAGCCAGCCAGGAGGGTGTTTATGACATCATATCCTCTCTTTCACTGTTGTTTTTCTCCTTTCAGATCACGACTCTTGGTCCAACCTTCCCCTCCCTCTATTCTCACCCCTGAGTCTAACCCCTTCTCATCCAGACTAATTGCCTTGAGCAATAAAACACCCTTTTACATAGCACCCTATTCAACTACGGGCCATGGTCAAAAGTAGTGCACTTTGATAGGGAATAGAGTGCCATTTGGGAACCAGCCAACGTAAAACACAACAAGGTTGGAGTCTCTCACTCGTTCTCTGTTTCTCTGTCTGACAGCAGGCTAGAAACATTTCTTGGTCTGGTGCAGCAACACAATGTCATCTCGCATCACATCCGTGAGGACTCTAGGGAGGACAGAACATGGCCTTGGGCTCTTTACAGTACAAAGACACACCTGGGATAATGCACCCGGGCCTATTTAAAGACACACGGGCCTGTTTAAAGACACACGGGCCTGTTTAAAGACACACGGGCCTGTTTAAAGACACACAGGCCTGTTTAAAGACACACGGGCCTATTTAAAGACACACGGGCCTGTTTAAAGACACACGGGCCTATTTAAAGACACACGGGCCTATTTAAAGACACACAGGCCTATTTAAAGACTCTCAGGCCTATTTAAAGACACACAGGCCTATTTAAAGACACACATGCCTGTTTAAAGACACACAGGCCTGTTTAAAGACACACGGGCCTATTTAAAGACACACGGGCCTATTTAAAGACACACGGGCCTATTTAAAGACACACGGGCCTATTTAAAGACACACGGGCCTATTTAAAGACACACGGGCCTATTTAAAGACACACAGGCCTGTTTAAAGACACACAGGCCTATTTAAAGACACACAGGCCTGTTTAAAGACACACAGGCCTGTTTAAAGACACACAGGCCTATTTAAAGACACACAGGCCTGTTTAAAGACACACAGGCCTGTTTAAAGACACACGGGCCTATTTAAAGACACACGGGCCTGTTTAAAGACACACGGGCCTATTTAAAGACACACGGGCCTATTTAA
>NC_059206.1:65341614-65364032 GCF_020615455.1 Coregonus clupeaformis
AGAGAGAGAGAGAGAGAGAGAGAGAGAGAGAGAGAGAGAGAGAGAGAGAGAGAGAGAGAGAGAGAGGGAGAGAGAGAGAGGGAGAGAGAGAGAGAGAGAGGGAGAGAGAGAGAGGGAGGGATGAGAGCTGCATCCATAATGGCTGTAGGAGAGCAGAGCAGCAAGCTGACCCTGCAGGTGGGATCATTACACGCTCTGTTTGAGCCCTCAGGCTGATATTTAAACTCTTCCTCTCTCTCATTTCCACCCCCCCCCTCTCTCTCTCTCCCTCTCTCATCCCCCTCCCCACCCTCCCTCTCTCATCCCTCTGTCAGTCCCCTCCACTCTCTTCTCTCTATTTCTCCTCTCATCTCTCTCTCTCATCTCCACCTCAAACCTCTTCCTCTCCTGACCCTGTCATATTCCTCTCCTCTCATTTCTTTGCTCTCCACCTCCCATCTTCCTCCTCTCTACCTCTCATCTTCCTCCTCCGTCCTCTCTCCCATACTTTTCCCCTCCTCTCTCCCATCCTTGAGAAAATTGCACCAAAGAAGGGATGGCTAATCGAGTACTCGAACGGACGTCAAAAATCGATCTTTAAACAGAGATCATACTTTTATCAAACACTGGGTGGCGACAAAGCGCTAGGTACGTCTCTCTCCATGCGCACTCCCGCCAATTCGTGCTCATTCATTGTTTTCATGGTGTGCATTGTTTGTCAATGTTTATGAATATCCCCACTATATATCAAAAGTATCACCAGTAGTAAATGTAGGCTACCGTTAATCATTGCCTTTTCCCCAGTAATCTAGAATGTTCGGTTATGGTAATTTATGTTTATCCAATGCATACCGTTCTCATTCTCGTAGTGTACAAGTTATTTGGAGAGCTCACAAACTGCGCAGTGATAATGAAGTTGTGGTTTATTTAATTATATTACCAGTTTTATGTCAATTTCTTAATTGTCTTTCGATTTGAGCGCCTCTGGTTTCTCCGTATTGACACAATTGTGTGAACGCGCGCCTGAGCGCCAGGATAGGAGGTCGCGAACAGAGTTCATAAATCTCTATTTCCAAAACGCAGACCATCACAGAAGCTGTGTTTTAAACCAGGTCATCTGCGTTTTGTATAGAAAGTCATCAGTGTTTATTTTTGCTTCAACGGAGTGATCAGGGGCGTGGAACTATAGTTTTATTTAACAGAAAATACATTAGTGCATCACATTCGTCAGAAAATAGCTTCATTTTCATCAGATGACAACAAAAGTGCAACGCTATTTGGCTGGCAGCCACACAAGTAATGACTTTACAATGGATAAGCAAGGTATTATTTTTGCAAAAACGACGCATGGCCATCATATTTCTAATGTTTATCATAGAAAGAATATAGCCAGCTACATTTCCTAATATAATGTTTTGCTTGAAGTTAATCTTGCATTTTACCGGAGAAAAGGAGGCTACACCGAGAAAAGTACCGGAGAAAAGTAGCTACACAACACATCAGCCCTGAGCGCTGTCTCGTGAATTCTCATCCCGAGTGGACAAGTGAAAATGAAGCACAAAATTAGTCTGAAGCAGAACGTACAACTATCTCCATGTCAAATCATATGCTTATCAAGCACAAACAAGTGTTCTCGGAGCGGGACAAGCAGCAGCAATCTCGCGTCACATCTTTTGCCACTTCAAAGCGCAGCTGTGACCCCGTCAGGGCAGAGCAGGTAACACGGTTCATTATCGGAAGGAAAGGGGATACCTAGCCAGTTGTACAACTGAATGCATTCAACTGAAATGTGTCTTGGTTTCAATTAATGATTATCAAATGGTACTTGTTTTTATTGACTGAATATATATATATATATATATGGGGCAATTGAGCAATTAGAACTAGTTATCTGTAATGGTTATGATAAATTAGGCATTGTTGCACGCTGTTGTCATATAGATAAATACACATGTTTTTCCAGTGCTGACCTTCTGTTCCAAAAATATATATTTTTTCATTGGAGTACTGGAGTACAATAAAAATAAATAATGCAATTACTCGAACAGTCAAAACATTTCAAATGCCCATCCTACCAAGGAGCAGCTTATATCTTCAGCGTGAAAAGCATAGTCCAGAACCAATAACATGAAGGAGAATGTACAGAATACAAAGAAGGTCTGAAAGTCCTCATCATCTGCTCTTAACCCAATGGCTGCATAAACAAGGACTTAACCTTCTCAAAGGGTCTGAAAGTCCTCATCATCTGGTGGAGGTGGTGCAGGGTCACTAGATGGTGGAGGTGGTGCAGGGTCACTAGTTGGTGGTGGTGGTGCAGGGTCACTAGGTGGTGGTGGTGGTGCAGGGTCACTAGGTGGTGGTGGTGGTGCAGGGTCACTAGATGGTGGTGGTGCAGGGTCACTAGGTGGTGGTGGTGCAGGGTCACTAGATGGAGGTGGTGGTGGTGGTGCAGGGTCACTAGATGGTGGAGGTGGTGCAGGGTCACTAGGTGGTGGTGGTGGTGCAGGGTCACTAGGTGGTGGTGGTGTGCAGGGTCCTGGGTGGTGGTGGTGGTGCAGGGTCACTGATGGTGGTGGTGGTGCAGGGTCACTAGATGGTGGTGGTGGTGCAGGGTCACTAGGTGGTGGTGGTGGTGCAGGGTCACTAGATGGTGGTGGTGCAGGGTCACTAGGTGGTGGTGGTGCAGGGTCACTAGGTGGTGGTGGTGCAGGGTCACTAGGTGGTGGTGGTGGTGCAGGGTCACTAGGTGGTGGTGGTGGTGCAGGGTCACTAGGTGGTGATGGTGGTGCAGGGTCACTAGGTGGTGGTGGTGGTGCAGGGTCACTAGATGGTGGTGGTGCAGGGTCACTAGATGGTGGTGGTGGTGCAGGGTCACTAGGTGGTGGTGGTGGTGCAGGGTCACTAGGTGGTGGTGGTGGTGCAGGGTCACTAGGTGGTGGTGCAGGGTCACTAGATGGTGGTGGTGCAGGGTCACTAGGTGGTGGTGCAGGGTCACTAGATGGTGGTGGTGCAGGGTCACTAGGTGGTGGTGGTGGTGCAGGGTCACTAGGTGGTGGTGCAGGGTCACTAGATGGTGGTGGTGCAGGGTCACTAGGTGGTGGTGGTGGTGCAGGGTCACTAGGTGGTGGTGGTGGTGCAGGGTCACTAGGTGGTGGTGGTGGTGCAGGGTCACTAGGTGGTGGTGGTGCAAGGTCACTAGGTGGTGGTGGTGGTGCAGGGTCACTAGGTGGTGGTGGTGCAGGGTCACTAGATGGTGGTGGTGGTGGTGCAGTGTCACTAGGTGGTGGTGGTGGTGCAGGGTCACTAGGTGGTGGTGGTGGTGCAGGGTCACTAGGTGGTGGTGGTGGTGCTGGGTCACTAGGTGTTGGTGGTGGTGCAGGGTCACTAGTGGTGGTGGTGGTGCAGGGTCACTAGGTGGTGGTGGTGGTGCAGGGTCACTAGATGGTGGTGGTGCAGGGTCACTAGGTGGTGGTGGTGCAGGGTCACTAGGTGGTGGTGGTGGTGCAGGGTCACTAGGTGGTGGTGGTGGTGCAGGGTCACTAGGTGGTGGTGGTGGTGCAGGGTCACTAGGTGGTGGTGGTGGTGCAGGGTCACTAGATGGTGGTGGTGGTGCAGGGGTCACTAGGTGGTGGTGGTGGTGCAGGGTCACTAGGTGGTGGTGGTGCAGGGTCACTAGGTGGTGGTGGTGCAGGGTCACTAGATGGTGGTGGTAGTGCAGGGTCACTAGGTGGTGGTGCAGGGTCACTAGGTGGTGGTGGTGGTGGTGCAGGGTCACTAGGTGGTGGTGGTGGTGGTGCAGGGTCACTAGGTGGTGGTGGTGCAGGGTCACTAGGTGGTGGTGGTGGTGGTGCAGGGTCACTAGGTGGTGGTGGTGGTGCAGGGTCACTAGATGGTGGTGGTGCAGGGTCACTAGGTGGTGGTGGTGGTGGTGCAGGGTCACTAGGTGGTGGTGGTGGTGCAGGGTCACTAGGTGGTGGTGGTGGTGCAGGGTCACTAGGTGGTGGTGGTGGTGCAGGGTCACTAGTTGGTGGTGGTGGTGCAGGGTCACTAGATGGTGGTGGTGGTGGTGCAGGGTCACTAGGTGGTGGTGGTGGTGGTGCAGAGTCACTAGGTGGTGGTGGTGGTGGTGCAGGGTCACTAGGTGGTGGTGGTGGTGCAGGGTCACTAGATGGTGGTGGTGCAGGGTCACTAGGTGGTGGTGGTGCAGGGTCACTAGATGGTGGTGGTGGTGCAGGGTCACTAGGTGGTGGTGGTGGTGCAGGGTCACTAGATGGTGGTGGTGCAGGGTCACTAGATGGTGGTGGTGGTGCAGGGTCACTAGATGGTGGTGGTGGTGGTGCAGGGTCACTAGATGGTGGTGGTGGTGCAGGGTCACTAGGTGGTGGTGGTGCAGGGTCACTATGGTGGTGGTGGTGCAGGGTCACTAGGTGGTGGTGGTGGTGCAGGGTCACTAGGTGGTGGTGGTGGTGCAGGGTCACTAGAGGTGGTGGTGGTGGTGCAGGGTCACTAGGTGGTGGTGGTGGTGCAGGGTCACTAGGTGGTGGTGGTGGTGCAGGGTCACTAGGTGGTGGTGGTGCAGGGTCACTAGGTGGTGGTGGTGCAGGGTCACTGGGTGGTGGTGGTGGTGCAGGGTCACTAGGTGGTGGTGGTGCAGGGTCACTAGGTGGTGGTGGTGGTGCAGGGTCACTAGGTGGTGGTGGTGCAGGGTCACTAGGTGGTGGTGGTGGTGCAGGGTCACTAGATGGTGGTGGTGGTGCAGGGTCACTAGGTGGTGGTGGTGCAGGGTCACTAGGTGGTGGTGGTGCAGGGTCACTAGATGGTGGTGGTGGTGCAGGGTCACTTGGTGGTGGTGGTGGTGCAGGGTCACTAGGTGGTGGTGGTGGTGCAGGGTCACTAGGTGGTGGTGGTGCAGGGGTCACTAGATGGTGGAGGTGGTGCAGGGTCACTAGGTGGTGGTGGTGCAGGGTCACTAGGTGGTGGTGGTGCAGGGTCACTAGGTGGTGGTGGTGGTGCAGGGTCACTAGGTGGTGGTGGTGGTGGTGCAGGGTCACTAGATGGTGGTGGTGGTGCAGGGTCACTAGGTGGTGGTGGTGGTGCAGGGTCACTATGGTGGTGGTGGTGCAGGGTCACTAGGTGGTGGTGGTGGTGCAGGGTCACTAGGTGGTGGTGGTGGTGCAGGGTCACTAGGTGGTGGTGGTGGTGCAGGGTCACTAGATGGTGGTGGTGGTGCAGGGTCACTAGGTGGTGGTGGTGGGTGCAGGGTCACTAGGTGGTGGTGGTGGTGGTGCAGGGTCACTAGGTGGTGGTGGTGGTGCAGGGTCACTAGGTGGTGGTGGTGGTGCAGGGTCACTAGGGTGGTGGTGGTGCAGGGTCACTAGGTGGTGGTGGTGGTGCAGGGTCACTAGGTGGTGGTGGTGGTGCAGGGTCACTAGGTGGTGGTGCAGGGTCACTAGGGGTGGTGGTGCAGGGTCACTAGGTGGTGGTGGTGGTGCAGGGTCACTAGGTGGTGGTGGTGGTGCAGGGTCACTAGGTGGTGGTGGTGGTGCAGGGTCACTAGGTGGTGGTGGTGGTGCAGGGTCACTAGTTGGTGGTGGTGGTGCAGGGTCACTAGGTGGTGGTGGTGGTGCAGGGTCACTAGGTGGTGGTGGTGCAGGGTCACTAGGTGGTGGTGGTGGTTCAGGGTCACTAGGTGGTGGTGGTGGTGCAGGGTCACTAGGTGGTAGTGGTGGTGCAGGGTCACTAGGTGGTGGTGGTGCAGGGTCACTAGATGGTGGTGGTGGTGCAGGGTCACTAGTTGTTCTCTCTGCTACTGCACGGCAAGCGGTACTGGAGCGCCAAGTCTAGGTCCAAAAGGCTTCTCAACAGCTTCTACCCCCAACCATAAGACTCCTCAACAGCTAATCAAATGGCTACCCAGACTATTTGCATTGTCTATGCATAGTCACTTTAACTCTACCTACATGTACATATTACCTCAATTACCTCGACTAACCATTGACTCGGTATCGGTACCCCCTGTATATAGCCTCTTTATTGTTATTTTTACTGCCGCTATTTAATTTTTTTTTTTTTTAACTTAACACTTATTTTTCTTAAAACAGCATTGTTGGTTAAGGGCTTGTAAGTAAGCATTTCACTACAAGGTCTACCTACACCTGTTGTATTCGGCACATGTGACAAATAACATTTGATTTGATTTGAAGTGTGTCGGGAGCAGACTGGTGCAGTCAGAGAACATCTGTCAAACTGTTAACATGAAGGGAGGCTGTTATCCTGTCTGTGACCTCTGACCTGCACCACTCAAAGTACCCCCCCCTACGCACGCACAATGCACAAAGCACGCCCGCACACACAACTCTTTTCTTAAACATACAGGCATGCATGAACACACATACACACATGCATCCGTTTAACAGGAAGGAGCAGGCCAGGTTGACCTTGTAACAGCACATGTTTCCACTGACCTGCTTCACCTCTTCACCCCTCACAGACCTGCTCCACCTCTTCACCCCTCACTGACCTGCTCCACCTCTTCACCCCTCACTGACCTGCTCCACCTCTTCACCCCTCACTGACCTACTCCACCTCTTCACCCCTCACAGACCTGCTCCACCTCTTCACCCCCTCACAGACCTACTCCACCTCTTCACCCCTCACTGACCTGCTCCACCTCTTCACCCCTCACTGACCTTCTCCACCCCTCACAGACCTACTCCACCTCTTCACCCCTCACAGACCTGCTCCACCTCTTCACCCCTCACAGACCTGCTCCACCTCTTCACCCCTCACAGACCTGCTCCACCTCTTCACCCCTCACTGACCTGCTCCACCTCTTCACTCCTCACAGACCTACTCCACCCTCTTCACCCCTCACTGACCTGCTCCACCATTTCACCCCTCACTGATCTGCTCCACCACTTCACCCCTCACTGATCTGCTCCACCTCTTCACCCCTCACTGACCTGCTTCACCTCTTCACCCCTCACTGACCTGCTCCACCTCTTCACCCCTCACTGACCTACTCCACCTCTTCACCCCTCACTGACCTACTCCACCTCTTCACCCCTCACAGACCTGCTCCACCTCTTCACCCCTCACTGACCTACTCCACCTCTTCACCCCTCACTGATCTGCTCCACCCTTCACTGACCTACTCCACCTCTTCACCCCTCACTGACCTGCTCCAGCTCTTCACCCTTCACTGACCTGCTCCACCTCTTCACCCCTCACAGACCTGCTCCACCTCTTCACCCCTCACAGACCTGCTCCACCTCTTCACCCCTCACATACCTGCTCCACCTCTTCACCCCTCACTGACCTGCTCCACCTCTCACTGACCTGCTCCACCTCTTCACCCCTCGCTGCTAATGTTAATACAGATTCTCCCCCGAGTTAACGCTTACCAAGGACACAACCTCCAATAGGGTTCATGTAACTAGGCAGCTTTTTTTCTCAGGGATACTGACTTTTTCTCAATGATACTGATTGAATAAAGGTCAAATATCTCCAGACATGTAATGGTTATTCATTGTTAAGCTCCTCCAGGAATAGTTCATGAGTGGTGTTGACGTTGGATGCTCTGATGAGGGCATAACTGCCGAAACGCATTAGCCTACCAGGCCGGAAATAAAAAGGTGAAATGAGGTGGCGTCTTTATTAGTGGAGTGCCGCCGTTTCGTTGTTGAACTTGGGATTTAATTTGATGTTATTGACGTGAGGTCAGAGGATCCCTGAGTGCACCGTGAGCAGACAGCCTGACACAAGAGAAGAAGACGGGGGAGAGTGTCTCTGCAGCCCCATCAACCTCCGACAGACAAACTGACAACCACAGAGATCTTAGAATTCAGTGTTGTATTTCATTCTGTGCAGACAACCACCAACCACCTCTCTCTCTCTCTTCTCCTCACGGCCCGTTAGCGACCCACAAACCTCTCTCAGTACTTAACAGCAGTAGCAGCACCAAAGGCCTGTGGCTGTAACCTGTGGTGTCCTGATTATACACACACACACACACACAGCCTGTGTTGTCCTGATTATATACACTGACACACACACACACACACAGCCTGTGGGGTCCTCAGTACACTGCATTGTGGGTGAACCCTGAGACAGAACATGTCTGTGCCACGTGTGAGAAGAGGACTCCTGGTCCTCAACAGAGTGAGGGTAAAGAAACACACTGCCACCGTCAGCCTTCTTCAGATCCAGGGAACAGAACGCTGCAATACAGCTGAATCCTATCCACAGGGACATGCAGCCATTTCATGTAAAAGCCAATGTCGACACATCCAGCTAGGTAAGACTCTGCATGCTTTCTAAATACATGTCATAGGATTGATCCTAAATGACACCCTATTCCCTATATAGTGCACAACTTTTGACCGGAGCCCACAGGAGGGCCTCCATAGATTCAGCCCTTGGGGAGGAAGTGAATGGTTTGCCTCGACTCAGGATGGAGTTGTGAGTCATCCTCTTCAGACTCTTCTGAAGACAGTGAGCGAGGGCAATGTACTTGGGTGCTTCCAGATGTTTGAGCTTTGAGCCAACACCAGGGGATAGAGGAACATGGATGAAAAGAGATGTATGTTGAGTTTGAGTTATGCATGTCGTTAGGATTCAGCTGGAGAGGGTGAGGAGAGGAAGTAGATGATTTGCCTTAGACCCAGGGTGGATGTACGAGTCATGGTCTTCAGACTGTTCTCTCAACAGGAACTTATGTCAGTGTCATTGAGTTGGCTGGCTTGGTGTTGGAGCCTCCTATAGACAGGCAGCAGCAGTAGAGGTTATAGTTCTCCCCATTGACACCTCCTATAGACAGGCAGCAGCAGTAGAGGTTATAGTTCTCCCCATTGACACCTCCTATAGACAAGCAGCAGCAGTAGAGGTTATAGTTCTCCCCATTGACACCTCCTATAGACCAGCAGCAGCAGTAGAGGTTATAGTTCTCCCCATTGACACCTCCTATACAGCAGCAGTAGAGGTTATAGTTCTCCCCATTGACACCTCCATAGACAGGCAGCAGCAGTAGAGGTTATAGTTCTCCCCATTGACACCTCCTATAGACAGGCAGCAGCAGTAGAGGTTATAGTTCTCCCCATTGACACCTCCTATGACAGGCAGCAGCAGTAGAGGTTATAGTTCTCCCCCATTGACACCTCCTATGGACAGGCGCAGCAGTAGAGGTTATAGTTCTCCCCATTGACACCTCCTATGGACAGGCAGCAGCAGTAGAGGTTATAGTTCTCCCATTGACACCTCCTATAGACAGGCAGTAGAGGTTATAGTTCTCCCCATTGACACCTCCTATAGACAGGCAGCAGCAGTAGAGGTTATAGTTCTCCCCATTGACACCTCCTATAGACAGGCAGTAGAGGTTATAGTTCTCCCCATTGACACCTCCTATAGACAGGCAGCAGCAGTAGAGGTTATAGTTCTCCCCATTGACACCTCCTATAGACAGGCAGCAGCAGTAGAGGTTATAGTTCTCCCCATTGACACCTCCTATAGACAGGCAGCAGCAGTAGAGGTTATAGTTCTCCCCATTGACACCTCCTATAGACAGACAGCAGCAGTAGAGGTTATAGTTCTCCCCATTGACACCTCCTATGGACAAGCAGCAGCAGTAGAGGTTATAGTTCTCCCCATTGACACCTCCTATGGACAAGCAGCAGCAGTAGAGATTATAGTTCTCCCCATTGACACCTCCTATAGACAAGCAGCAGCAGTAGAGGTTATAGTTCTCCCCCATTGACACCTCCTATAGACAGGCAGCAGTAGAGGTTATAGTTCTCCCCCATTGACACCTCCTATAGACAGGCAGCAGCAGTAGAGGTTATAGTTCTCCCCCATTGACACCTCCTATAGACAGGCAGCAGCAGTAGAGGTTATAGTTCTCCCCATTGACACCTCCTATAGACAGGCAGTAGAGGTTATAGTTCTCCCCATTGACACCTATAGACAGGCAGCAGCAGTAGAGGTTATAGTTCTCCCCATTGACACCTCCTATAGACAGGCAGCAGCAGTAGAGGTTATAGTTCTCCCCATTGACACCTCCTATAGACAAGCAGTAGAGGTTATAGTTCTCCCCATTGACACCTCCTATAGACAGGCAGCAGTAGAGGTTATAGTTCTCCCTATTGACACCTCCTATAGACAGGCAGCAGCAGTAGAGGTTATAGTTCTCCCCATTGACACCTCCTATAGACAGGCAGTAGAGGTTATAGTTCTCCCCATTGACACCTCCTATAGACAGGCAGCAGTAGAGGTTATAGTTCTCCCCATTGACACCTCCTATAGACAAGCAGCAGCAGTAGAGGTTATAGTTCTCCCCATTGACACCTCCTATAGACAGGCAGCAGCAATAGAGGTTATAGTTCTCCCCATTGACACCTCCTATAGACAGGCAGCAGTAGAGGTTATAGTTCTCCCCATTGACACCTCCTATATACAAGCAGCAGCAGTAGAGGTTATAGTTCTCCCATTGACACCTCCTATAGACAAGCAGCAGCAGTAGAGGTTATAGTTCTCCCCATTGACACCTCCTATAGACAGGCAGCAGCAGTAGAGGTTATAGTTCTCCCCATTGACACCTCCTTTAGACAGGCAGCAGCAGTAGAGGTTATAGTTCTCCCCATTGACACCTCCTATATACAAGCAGCAGCAGTAGAGGTTATAGTTCTCCCCATTGACACCTCCTATATACAAGCAGCAGCAGTAGAGGTTATAGTTCTCCCCATTGACACCTCCTATAGACAAGCAGCAGCAGTAGAGGTTATAGTTCTCCCCATTGACACCTCCTTAGACAGGCAGCAGCAGCAGTAGAGGTTATAGTTCTCCCCATTGACACCTCCTATAGACAAGCAGCAGCAGTAGAGGTTATAGTTCTCCCCATTGACACCTCCTATAGACAAGCAGCAGCAGTAGAGGTTATAGTTCTCCCCATTGACACCTCCTATAGACAGGCAGTAGAGGTTATAGTTCTCCCCATTGACACCTCCTATAGACAGGCTGCAGCAGTAGAGGTTATAGTTCTCCCCATTGACACCTCCTATAGACAGGCAGCAGCAGTAGAGGTTATAGTTCTCCCCATTGACACCTCCTATAGACAAGCAGCAGCAGTAGGTTATAGTTCTCCCCATTGACACCTCCTATAGACAGGCAGCAGCAGTAGAGGTTATAGTTCTCCCCCATTGACACCTCCTATAGACAGGCAGCAGCAGTAGAGGTTATAGTTCTCCCCCATTGACACCTCCTATAGACAAGCAGCAGCAGTAGGTTATAGTTCTCCCCATTGACACCTCCTATAGACAGGCAGTAGAGGTTATAGTTCTCCCCATTGACACCTCCTATGACAAGAGCAGCAGTAGGTTATAGTTCTCCCCATTGACACCTCCTATGGACAGGCAGCAGCAGTAGAGGTTATAGTTCTCCCCATTGACACCTCCTATGGACAGGCAGCAGCAGTAGAGGTTATAGTTCTCCCCATTGACACCTCCTATAGACAAGCAGCAGCAGTAGAGGTTATAGTTCTCCCCATTGACACCTCCTATAGACAGGCAGCAGCAGTAGAGGTTATAGTTCTCCCCATTGACACCTCCTATAGACAAGCAGCAGCAGTAGAGGTTATAGTTCTCCCCATTGACACCTCCTATAGACAGGCAGCAGCAGTAGAGGTTATAGTTCTCCCCATTGACACCTCCTATAGACAGGCAGCAGCAGTAGAGGTTATAGTTCTCCCCATTGACACCTCCTATGGACAGCAGCAGCAGCAGTAGAGGTTATAGTTCTCCCCATTGACACCTCCTATAGACAGGCAGCAGCAGTAGAGGATTATAGTTCTCCCCATTGACACCTCCTATAGACAGGCAGCAGCAGTAGAGGTTATAGTTCTCCCCATTGACACCTCCTATAGACAGCAGCAGCAGCAGTAGAGGTTATAGTTCTCCCCCATTGACATCTCCCTATAGACAGGCAGCAGCAGTAGAGGTTATAGTTCTCCCCATTGACACCTCCTATAGACAGGCAGCAGCAGTAGAGGTTATAGTTCCCCCCATTGACACCTCCTATAGACAGGCAGCAGCAGTAGAGGTTATAGTTCTCCCCCATTGACACCTCCTATAGACAGGCAGCAGCAGTAGAGGTTATAGTTCTCCCCATTGACACCTCCTATAGACAGGCAGCAGCAGTAGAGGTTATAGTTCTCCCCCATTGACACCTCCTATAGACAGGCAGCAGCAGTAGAGGTTATAGTTCTCCCATTGACACCCTCCTATAGACAGCAGCAGCAGTAGAGGTTATAGTTCTCCCATTGACACCTCCCATAGACAGGCAGTAGAGGTTATAGTTCTCCCCATTGACACCTCCTATAGACAGGCAGCAGCAGTAGAGGTTATAGTTCTCCCCATTGACACCTCCATAGACAGGAGAGCAGTAGAGGTTATAGTTCTCCCCATTGACACCTCCTATAGACAGGGCAGCAGTAGAGGTTATAGTTCTCCCCATTGACACCTCCTATAGACAGGCAGCAGCAGTAGAGGTTATAGTTCTCCCCATTGACACCTCCTATAGACAGGCAGCAAAGGTTATAGTTCTCCCCATTGACACCTCCTATAGACAGCGCAGTAGAGGTTATAGTTCTCCCATTGACACCTCCTATAGACAGCAGCAGCAGTAGAGGTTATAGTTCTCCCCATTGACACCTCCTATAGACAGGCAGCAGCAGTAGGAGGTTATAGTTCTCCCCATTGACACCTCCTATAGACAGGCAGCAGCAGTAGAGGTTATAGTTCTCCCCATTGACACCTCCTATAGACAGAGCAGCAGTAGAGGTTATAGTTCTCCCCATTGACACCTCCTATAGACAGGCGCGCAGTAGAGGTTATAGTTCTCCCCATTGACACCTCCTATAGACAGGCAGCAGTAGAGGTTATAGTTCTCCCCCATTGACACCTCCTATAGACAGGCAGCAGCAGTAGAGGTTATAGTTCTCCCATTGACACCTCCTATAGACAGGGCAGCAGTAGAGGTTATAGTTCTCCCCATTGACACCTCCTATAGACAGGCAGCAGTAGAGGTTATAGTTCTCCCCCATTGACACCTCCTATAGACAGGCAGTCCAGTAGAGGTTATAGTTCTCCCCATTGACACCTCCTATAGACAGGCAGGCAGTAGAGGTTATAGTTCTCCCCCATTGACACCTCCTATAGACAGGCAGCAGCAGTAG
This sequence comes from Coregonus clupeaformis, assembly GCF_020615455.1. NCBI lineage: Eukaryota > Metazoa > Chordata > Actinopteri > Salmoniformes > Salmonidae > Coregonus > Coregonus clupeaformis. The sequence goes on from NC_059206.1 coordinate 65,354,816, forward strand.
AGGTTATAGTTCTCCCCATTGACACCTCCTATAGACGGGCAGCAGTAGAGGTTATAGTTCTCCCCATTGACACCTCCTATAGACAGGCAGCAGTAGAGGTTATAGTTCTCCCCATTGACACCTCCTATAGACAGGCAGCAGCAGTAGAGGTTATAGTTCTCCCCCATTGACACCTCCTATAGACAGGCAGCAGTAGAGGTTATAGTTCTCCCCATTGACACCTCCTATAGACAGGCAGCAGCAGTAGAGGTTATAGTTCTCCCCATTGACACCTCCCTATAGACAGGCAGCAGCAGTAGAGGTTATAGTTCTCCCCCATTGACACCTCCTATAGACAGGACAGCAGTAGAGGTATAGTCTCCCATGACACCTCCTATAAAGAGCAGCAGTAGAGGTTATAGTTCATTGACACCTCCTATAAAGGACAGCAGTAGAGGTTATAGTCTCCCCATTGACACCTCCTATAGACAGGCAGCAGCAGTAGAGGTTATAGTTCTCCCCATTGACACCTCCTATAGAAGCAGCAGCAGTAGAGGTTATAGTTCCCCATTGACACCTCCTATAGACAGGAGCAGCAGTAGAAGTTATAGTTCTCATTGACACCTCCTAGACAGCGCAGTAGAGGTTATAGTTCTCCCATTGACACCTCCTATAGACAGGCGCAGTAGAGGTTATAGTTCTCCCCCATTGACACCTCCTATACGGAGCAGCAGTAGAGGTTATAGTTCTCCCCATTGACACCTCCTATAGACAGGCAGCAGCAGTAGAGGTTATAGTTCTCCCCATTGACACCTCCTATAGAGCAGGCAGCAGTAGAGGTTATAGTTCTCCCATTGACACCTCCATAGACAGGCAGCAGTAGAGGTTATAGTTCTCCCCATTGACACCTCCTATAACAGAGCAGCAGTAGAGGTTATAGTTCTCCCCATTGACACCCCATAGAAGCAGCAGCAGTAGAGGTTATAGTTCTCCCCCATTGACACCTCCTATAGACAGGGCAGCAGCAGTAGAGGTTATAGTTCTCCCCATTGACACCTCCTTTAGACAGGCAGCAGCAGTAGAGGTTATAGTTCTCCCCATTGACACCTCCTATAGACAGGCAGCAGTAGAGGTTATAGTTCTCCCCATTGACACCTCCTATAGACAAGCAGCAGCAGAGAGGTTATAGTTCTCCCCATTGACACCTCCTATAGACAGGCAGCAGCAGTAGAGGTTATAGTTCTCCCCATTGACACCTCCTATAGACAGGCAGCGCAGTAGAGGTTATAGTTCTCCCCATTGACACCTCCTATAGACAAGCAGCAGCAGTAGAGGAAGTTTCCCCATTGACACCTCTATAGACAAGCAGCAGCATAGAGGTTATAGTTCTCCCCATTGACACCTCTATAGAAGGCAGCAGTAGAGGTTATAGTTCTCCCCATTGACACCTCCTATAGACAGGCAGCAGCAGTAGAGGTTATAGTTCTCCCCATTGACACCTCCTTAGACAGGCAGCAGTAGAGGTTATAGTTTCCCATTGAACCCCTATAGACAGGCAGCAGTAGAGGTTATAGTTCTCCATTGACACCTCCTTTAGACAGGCAGCAGCAAGAGGTTATAGTTCTCCCCATTGACACCTCCCTATAGACAAAGCAGCAGTAGAGGTTATAGTTCTCCCCATTGACACCTCCTATAGACAGGCAGCAGGAGAGGTTAGTAGTTCTCCCCATTGACACCTCCTATAGACAGGAAGAGCAGTAGAGGTTATAGTTCTCCCCATTGACACCTCCTATAGACAGGCAGTAGAGGTTATAGTTCTCCCCATTGACACCTCCTTATAGACAGAGCAGTAGAGGTTATAGTTCTCCCCATTGACACCTCCTATAGACAGGCAGCAGCAGTAGAGGTTATAGTCTCCTATTGACACCTCCTATAGACAGGAAGCAGCAGTAGAGGTTATAGTTCTCCCCATTGACACCTCCTATAGACAGGCAGCAGCAGTAGAGGTTGATAGTTCTCCCCATTGACACCTCCTATAGACAAGCAAGCGCAGCAGTAGAGGTTATGGTTCTCCCCATTGACACCCCTATAGACAGGCAGCAGCAGTAGAGGTTATAGTTCTCCCCATTGACACCTCCTATAGACAGGCAGTAGAGGTTATAGTTCCCCCATTGACACCTCCTATAGACAGGCAGCAGCAGTAGAGGTTATAGTTCTCCCCATTGACACCTCCTATAGACAGGCAGCAGCAGTAGAGGTTATAGTTCTCCCCATTGACACCTCATAGACAGGCAGCAGCAGTAGAGGTTATAGTTCTCCCCATTGACACCTCCTATAGACACAGCAGCAGTAGAGGTTATAGTTCTCCCCATTGACACCTCCTACAGGCAGCAGCAGTAGAGGTTATAGTTCTCCCATTGACACCCCTATAGACAGGCAGCAGTAGAGGTTATAGTTCTCCCCATTGACACCTCCATAGACAGGCAGCAGCAGTAGAGGTTATAGTTCTCCCATTGACACCTCCTATAGACAGGCAGCAGCAGTAGAGGTTATAGTTCTCCCATTGACACCTCCTATAGACAGGCAGCAGCAGCAGAGGTTATAGTTCTCCCCCATTGACACCTCCTATAGACAGGCAGCGCAGTAGAGGTTATAGTTCTCCCCATTGACACCTCCTATAGACAAGGCAGTAGAGGTTATAGTTCTCCCCCATTGACACCTCCTATAGACAGAGCAGTAGAGGTTATAGTTCTCCCCATTGACACCTCCTATAGACAGGCAGTAGCAGTAGAGGTTATAGTTCTCCCCATTGACACCTCCTATAGACAGGCAGCAGCAGTAGAGGTTATAGTTCTCCCCCATTGACACCTCCTATAGACAAGCTGTAGCAGTAGAGGTTATAGTTCTCCCCATTGACACCTCCTATAGACAGGCAGCAGCAGTAGAGGTTATAGTTCTCCCATTGACACCTCCTATAGACAGGAAGCAGCAGAGGTTATAGTTCTCCCCATTGACACCTCCTATAGACAGAGCAGCAGAGGTTATAGTTCTCCCATTGACACTCCTGACAGGCAGCAGCAGTAGAGGTTATAGTTCTCCCCATTGACACCTCCTATAGACAGGCAGCAGCAGTAGAGGTTATAGTTCTCTCCATTGACACCTCCAAGACAGGCAGCAGCAGTAGAGGTTATAGTTCTCCCCATTGACACCTCCTATAGACAGGCAGGCAGTAGAGGTTATAGTTCTCCCGGCATTGACACCTCCTATAGACAGGCAGTGAGGTTATAGTTCTCCCCATTGACACCTCCTATAGACAGCAGTTAAGAGGAAGTTCTCTCATTGACCACCTCCTATAGACAGGCAGCAGCAGTAGAGGATTTATAGTTCTCCCCATTGACACTCCTATAGACAGGCAGCAGTAGAGGTTATAGTTCTCCCCATTGACACCTCCTATAGACAGCAGCAGCAGTAGAGGTTATAGTTCTCCCCATTGACACCTCCTATAGACAGGCAGCAGCAGTAGAGGTTATAGTTCTCCCCATTGACACCTCCTATAGACAGGCAGCAGCAGTAGAGGTTATAGTTCTCCCATTGACACCTCTTAGCCCAGACAGGCAGCAGTAGAGGTTATAGTTCTCCCCCATTGACACCTCCTATAGAACAGCAGCAGTAGAGGTTATAGTTCTCCCCATTGACACCTCCTATAGACAAGGCAGTAGAGGTTATAGTTCTCCCCATTGTGACACTCCCCTAGACAGGCGTAGAGGTTAGTAGTTCCTCCCATTGACACCTCCTATAGACAGGCACAGCAGTAGAGGTATAGTTCTCCCCATTGACACTCCTATAGACAGGCAGCAGCAGTAGAGAGGTTATAGTTCTCCCCGTTGACACTCTCCTATGACAGACAGCAGCAGTAGAGGTTATAGTTCTCCCATTGACATTTTCCTCCTATAGACAGGCAGCAGCAGTAGAGGTTATAGTTCTCCCCAAGAACCTCTATAGACAAGCGGCAGCAGTAGAGGTTCATAGTTCTCCCCATTGCACACCTCCTATAGACTAGGCAGAGCAGTAGGGTTGCGATAGTTCTCCCATTGACACCTCCTATAGACAGGCAGGCAGTAGAGGTTAATAGTTCTCCCATTGACACCTCCTATAGACAGGCAGCAGCAGTAGAGGTTATAGTTCTCCCATTGACACCTCCTATAGACAGGCAGCAGCAGTAGAGGTTATAGTTCTCCCATTGACACCTCCTATGACCAGGAGGCAGTAGAGGTTATAGTTCTCCCCATTGACACCTCTATAGACAGCAAGCAGCAGTAGAGGTTATAGTTCTCCCCAACCTGACACCTCCTATAGACAAGCAGCGCAGTAGAGGTTATAGTTCTCCCCATTGACACCTCCTCTAGACAGGCAGGCAGCAGTAGAGGTTATAGTTCTCCCATTGACACCTCCTATAGACAAGCAGCAGCAGTAGAGGTTATAGTTCTCCCATTGACACCTCCCTATAGACAGGCAGCAGCAGTAGAGGTTATAGTTCTCCCCATTGACACCTCCTATAGACAGCAGCAGTAGGTTATAGTTCTCTCCATTGACACCTCTATAGGCAGGCAGCAGTAGAGGTTATAGTTCTCCCATTGACACCTCCTGTAGACCAGCAGTAGCAGTAGAGGTTATAGTTCTCCCCATTGACACCTCCTATAGAAAAGCAGTCAGTAGAGGTTATAGTTCCCCATTGACACCTCCCTATAGACAATGTAGCGGCAGTAGAGTTATAGTTCTCCCATTGACACCTCCTAAGACAGGCAGCAGCAGTAGAGGTTATAAGGTTCTCCCCATTGACACCCTCCTATAGACAGGCAGCAGTAGAGTTATAGTTCTCCCCATTGACACCTCCTATAGACAGGCAGCACAGTAGAGGTTATAGTTCTCTCCTATTGATACCTCCTATAGACAGGCAGCAGCAGTAGAGGTTATAGTTCTCCCCATTGACACCTCCTATAGACAGGCAGCAGCAGTAGAGGTGTTCATTGACACCTCCTATAGACAGGCAGCAGTGTAAGAGGTTATAGTTCTCCTATTGACACCTCACCATAGACAGGCAGCAGCAGTAGAGGTTATAGTTCTCCCCATTGACACCTCCTAGGAGACAGGCAGCAGCAGTAGAGGTTAGGTAGTTCTCCCCATTGACACCTCCTAGAGCAGGCAGTAGAGGTTCAGTAGTTCTTCCCACTGACACCTCCTAGAAAGCAGCAGTAGAGGTTATAGTTCTCCCCATTGACACCTCCTATAGACAGGCAGCAGCAGTAGAGGTTATAGTTTCCCCATTGACACCTCCATAGACAGGCAGCAGCAGTAGAGGTTATAGTTCTCCCATTGACACCTCCTATAGACAAGCAGCAGCAGTAGAGTTATAGGTTCTCCATTGATTTACCTCCTATGGGAGACAGCAGCAGCAGTAGAGGTTATAGTTCTCCCCATTGACACCTCCTATAGACAGGCTTAGCAGCGAGAGGTTATAGTTCTCCCCATTGACACCTCCTATAGACAGCAGCAGCAGTAGAGGTTATAGTTCTCCCCATTGACACCTCCTATAGACAAGCAGCAGCAGTAGAGGTTATAGTTCTCCCCCATTGACACCTCCTATAGACAGGCAGCAGCAGTAGAGGTTGATAGTTCTCCCCCATTGACACCTCTATAGACAGGCAGCAGTAGAGGTTATAGTTCTCCCCATTGACACCTCCTATAGACAGTAGCAGCAGTAGAGGTTATAGTTCTCCCCATTGACACCTCCTATAGACAGCAGCAGTAGAGGTTATAGTTCTCCCACTGACACCTCCTCTATAGAAGAGCAGCAGTAGAGGTTATAGTTCTCCCCATTGACACCTCCTATAGACAAGTAGCAGTAGAGGTTATAGTTCTCCCATTGACACCTCCTATAGACAAGCAGCTTCAGCAGTAGAGGTTATAGTTCTCCCCATTGATACCTCCTATAGACAAGAAGCAGCAGTAGAGGTTATAGTTCTACTATTGACACCTCCTATAGAAGGGGCAGCAGCAGTAGAGGTTATAGTTCTCCCCCATTGACACCCCTATAGACAAGCAGCAGCAGTAGAGGTTATAGTTCTCTCCATTGACACTCCTAACAGGCAGCAGTAGAGGTAGAGTAGTTCTCTTCCAATGACACCTCCTATTAGACAGGCAGCAGTAGAGGTTATATGTTCTCCCCCATTGAGCACTCCTATAGACAGGCAGCAGCAGTAGAGGTTATAGTTCCCCATTGAAACTCTCCTATAGACAGGACAGCAGTAGAGTTATAGTTTCCCATTGACACAATTCCTATAGACAGGAGCACATAGAGGTTGTAGTTCATTGATACCTCCTAAGAAGGCAGCAGCAGTAGAGAATATTGACACTTTCAAAAGCAAGTAGAGGTATAGTTCCCTATTGACACCTCCTATAGACAAGAGCAGCAGAATATAGTTTCCTATTGACACTCTCCCATAGACAGGCAGCGAGGTAGAGGTATAGTTTCCTGCATTGACACCTCCTATAGACAGGCAGCAGCAGTAGAGGTTATAGTTCTCCCATTGACACCTCCTATAGACAAGCAGCAGCAGTAGAGGTTATAGTTCTCCCTATTGACACTCCTATAGACAGGCCTTGTAGTAGAGGTTATAGTTCTCCCCATTGACACCCTCCTAGTAGACAGGCAGCAGCAGTAGAGGTTATAGTTCTCCCCATTGACACCTCCTAGGACTGCAGCAGCAGTAGAGGTTATAGTTCTCCCATTGACACCTCCTATAGACAAGCAGCAGCAGTAGAGGTTATAGTTCTCCCATTGACACCTCCATAGACAGGCAGCAGCAGTAGAGGTTATAGTTCTCCCCATTGACACCTCCTATAGACAGCAGCAGCAGTAGAGGTTATAGTTCTCCCCATTGACACCTCCTATAGACAGGCAGAAAGCAAGGATAGTTCATTGACACACCCTATAGACAGCAGCAAAGCAGTGTATAGTTATGACACCTCCTAGTAGACAGGCAGAGAGTAGAGATAGTTCATTGACACCTCCTATGGTATAAGTAAGCAGCAGTAGAGGTTATAGTTCCCATTGACACCTCCCTATAGACAGGCAGCAAAATAGCTCCCATTGACACCCCCTAGTAGACAGGCAGCAGCAGTAGAGGTTATAGTTTCCCCATTGACACCTCCTATAGAATAAAAGCAGCAGGAATAGTTCCTATGGACACCTCCTAGTAGACAGGCAGAGCAGTAGAGGTTATAGCCCTTCTCATTGACACCCCCTAGTAGACAGGCAGCAGCAGTAGAGGTTAGTAGTTCTCTCATTGACACCTCCAAGACAGGCAGTAGAGGTTATAGTTCCATTGACACCTCCTATAGACAGGCAGTAGATAGTTAGAACCTCCATAGACAGGGGAGAGTAGAGGTATAGTTTCCCATTGGACACCTCCAGAAAGCAGCAGCAGTAGAGGTTATAGTTTTTCCCATTGACACCTCCTATGGAGACAGGCAGATAATCATTGACACCTCCTATAGAAGAATAGTTTCATTGACACCTCCTATAGACAGGCAGAATCATTGACACCTCCAGACAGAATAGTTCATTGACAATTCCTCCTATAGACAGGAAGCAGTAGAGGTTATGAGTTTTATGAACCTCCGAAGAGAAGAGGTTATAGTTCTCCCCATTGACACCTCTCCTCTATAGACAAGCAGCAGCAGTAGAGGTTATAGTTTCCATTGACACTCATAGACAAGCAGCAGCAGGTAGAGGTTATAGTTTATTGACACCTCCTATAGAAAATCAGCAGCAGTAGAGGTTATAGTTCTCCTACTGACACCTCTGTAGACAAAGCAGCAGTAGAGGTGGTAGTCTCCATTGATACACCTTCCTATAGACAAGCAGCAGCAGAATATCATGACACCATAGACAGAGCAGCAGTAAGAATTTCCCATTGACACGTCCAAGACAGGAGAGCAGTAGAGGTTATAGTTGAACATAGACAGCAGAGGAGGTATAGTTCCTATTGACACCTCCAGATAGGCAGCAGCAGTAGAGGTTATAGTTTCCCCATTGACACTCTCCTATAGACAGGCAGCAGCAGTAGAGGTTATAGTTCTCCCATTGACACCTCCCTATAGAAAGAGAAGCAGTAGAGGTTATAGTTCTCCCATTGACACCCCCTATAGACAGGCAGCAGGTAGAGGTTATAGTTCTCCCATTGACACCTCCTATAGACAGGCAGTAGGAGAGTGCTATAGTTTTCCATTGACACCTCCTATAGAGATGGTGTTGGTATATTCATTGACACTCTCATAGACAGGCAGCAGCAGTAGAGGTTATAGCTTCCATTGACACCTCCTATAGACAGAGTGGTTATAGTATTGACACCTCCTAAGAAAAGAGAGGTAGAGTGTTATAGATTCTCACATGGACACCTCCTATAGACAGGTGGCAGTAGAGGTTATAGTTCTCCCCATTGACACCTCCTATAGACAGATTCCCCATGACACCTCCTATAGACATTGCAAGGAGTAGAGTATAGTTAGAACCATAGTATAGGCAAGGTAGAGGTTATAGTTTTATGAAGACAGATATAGTTCCCATTGACACCTCCTATAGACAAGGGGAGTAGAGGTTATAGTTCTCCCCACGGGACACCAGAGGTAGAGGTTATAGTTTCCCCATTGACACCTCCTATAGACAGGAGAGATTCCATTGACACTTCCAAAAGGATATTCTGTTGACACCTCCTATAGACAGGGCAGTAGAGGTTATAGTTTCTCCTATTGGACACCTCCTAGACAGGATGGAGGTTATATTCCCATTGACACCTCCTATAGACAGGGGCAGTGCAGAGGTTATAGTTTCCATTGACACTCTCCTTTACAGGACAAGCAGCAGCAGTAGAGGTTATAGTTCTCCCCATTGACACCTCCTAGACAAGCAGCAGCAGTAGAGGCTATAGTTCTCCCCATTGACACCTCCTATAGACAGGCAAAGATGAGGTTATAGTTTCTCATTGACACTTCCTAGACAAGCAGCAGCAGTAGAGGTTATAGTTTTCCCCATTGACACCTTCAATAGACAGGCAGCAGCAGTAGAGGTTATAGTTCTCCCCATTGACACTTCCTATAGACAAAGCAGCAGCAGTAGAGGTTATAGTTCTCCCCATTGACACCTCCTATAGACAGGCAGCAGCAGTAGAGGTTATAG